>NC_043989.1:23177666-23477666 GCF_902150065.1 Myripristis murdjan
TGGGTTGAACAAATTTTCCAGTCTCCTTATGAAACCCTGTCAAGCTCTGCTGGATGAACTCAAAGATCCACTGCCATCAATCTAAAAACATGACTGTCTTTCTTAGTTCCTGAAAACATTTTTTCTCAACAGCGCCTGGCAACAATATGTATGTCCTGCCTGTCTGTACCGCATGCCTGAGTGTTCATGTACACAGCAAGAAATTTTAACAAGTTATTTAGTCTCATATTCAGTGTTAAAATAAAGCCTTGAAAAATGCTAGTCAGCTTGTTTCCAGAATTTTCTTGATCAAGTGTCATTTTCTTGATCCTACTGGGCTTATTAGCATTCTTCTGCATTGTTTCAATGTGTTTATACTCGTCCCCCAAAAAATAATGAAACAAGCGCCACTACATTGGAAACAAATGGGATAATCTCATCCCACTGGCTGTTTTTTTTTTCACTTCTTTTGAGAAAAACAGGATTTTACTCCTGAATGTGGGACGTGCAATGAAGGATATTTTTTGCAGCGTGTGTAGTGTATGTGTGTGTGTGTGTGTGTGCGTGTGTGTGTCTAATCGGTCACAGCCTTGCGCCTGGGGCTGGACAGGTGGGGCTGGTGGCACAGTGCTGGTGCCCCCCCTCCACCCTGAGGGGCCAGAAGGCCCAGCGAAGCAGGGGGCTGGAGTAGCTCCCTCTGCCAGGCACCAGAGCTCTATGGCTGGTGGCAGCTGGTCCTGCGTCCCTCCCTCCCCTCCTCCCCTGCATGAGCACCCCGCAGGCAGGCAACAGGAGGGGTGAGGAGGTCAAGAGGCAGGAGAGAATGGATGGAACGGCGGCGACACGCAGGCTAATCGGCTTTTATGAAGCGGAGAGAGGCACAGGCAGAGAGAGGGAGAGAGAGAGACAGGGAACACGGCTCTGACACAATGCAACTGACTACAAGCAGTAATGAATTAACACATTAGCGCCACGACCAGGGGCGTTCAGGAGCACTCAGCTGCTCTTAAATGCAAACGTGCAGCTACACACAAATCAACTGTGACTCATTAAAGCTACAGCAAACACCCTCACTTATTAATTACATTAGTCATTTTGTCTGTGGCAGATTCCCCCCAAAAAAGCTATAATGGCAGAGACTAAAAACTCCACAACAAGGGCAGTGAAACTTTTACTTAGCACTCAGAATAGATAAGACAGAGTTGCAGCCTCAAACACACACACGCTCACAAACATGAGACACAGCTATGGGAATGTGCTTATGCAAACTCAAGCCATGTGTTCAATTATCATCAGCCCCAAATGATCCCCATTAATGCTCTAACTCTTTCTCTCACATCTCAGTCTTAGCCATCCATCCCTTTTGTGCTCTCCGCTCTCTGTCCATCCCTATAATTCACGATAATTCACGTCTGTGTGGTTACTACTTCCTTTTCTCACTCTCTTCCTCTCTATCTCTCTCTCTCCCTCCATCCCTCCCTCTCTCCCTCCTTCTGACTTTAACCAGCGTGAAGAGGCAGCCGTGCATTCAACCATCAGACAGGCTAACATGCTCTACCCTCTCTCTCTCACACACACACACACACATGCACGCATACACACACAGACAGAGAGAGATAGTCAAACCCTATTGTTCCCCAACTGCAACAAGAATGTAATGTTCACTGCAACAAATATCTACCATATCAGGGCATCTTTATGTGGTTAAATGTGCATCCTGATACTTGGGGAAAAAAGCTTGCTTCACCCATCTTCTATCCTCCTTTCTCCATTACAAAGCTACAGGATTTGCATACAAGAAGCTCTTACTCAAAGGCTGTCTACTGTTTGCTCCCTTATGAGGAGTTTCATTTCAATAGCCCACCATTTGAAAAAAAATAATATTTACAAAATTATCATAAAAGTATTGCAAAACACTTTTTTCTAAATGCTGTATATTGAAAGAATAAAAAAAAAAAACAGCATTTTCTGTTGCCTGCTCTACTAGGATGCCAATGAGTAAATTTAAGGAAATCTGAGTGATTTCTACCTCTGGAATGAAACCCTTCATATTATTTAATCTGAAACCTGTTGTATCCACCCAGCCTTGTATTTGACATTTACAGTGACAGCTCACAGGGTTTTCTTTTTCACCTTCTGCTAGATCAATCCAGTATGTACAGAGAAGTGGTCCAGTGATAGCCCAGGGATGATGGTCCTGATCGGGTCCCTGATGGGAGATCCCATTCCTCTCTTCTCATCCAACAATCCCACTGAGCATGTCAATATGAAACACTATACTCCCACACTGGGGCCATGCTAGGTTATCCCTCCCATTATAGACCAGAGAGGCTTATATTGATAGGATGAGCCTAAATACTTGTGTGCAAGACACATGGTGCGATATAGAGAAATGTGTAAATTAAATCAAGCCTCTGAACAATAAAACACATCTGCAGTGTATTCCACTCAGCGTGAGTGTGATTTAGTGAGGGGCTCTGGTCGCATGTGAGTTGAAGAAAGAGGGCCTATAAAGCTTTATTTATCCAACTTTTAAAAAAATCTACAGCCTTGTAAATGTTGTCAGATGGCCGGTGCCAATGTCTTTCAGCTTAATACTACCTATATTAAATAGTTTAAATATTTCATAAGGGCGGTTTTTAGAGCGAGGGAGGGGAAATCGTTAGCTGCGGTAAAGTTTCATTAACTGGTCCCCATTTCGCTGCGAGGCAAACTCATCTCCTCTCACGTCGCTCTTATTGTAATAAAACAATCTCTCTCTCTCTCTCCCTCTCTCTCTCTCTCTGGGTGCTGCTCTCCACTCATCTCCCTCTCTCTACCCCCTCTCTCCCTCTCTTTTACATCATAATAATACACTACATCCCCTTTAAATGCACTATTACTTACCGCTGCCTTTTCATATTGTAACATCACGGGCACTTTAGCGACAATATAAAAGCGTGTCATTCATTATTCAGAAGCAGCCGCGGTCTCGTCCCCCTTTTAAAAAGTCAGGCGCGCTGCTGAAATTGATAACGGCGGAGAGACGCGCAATAAAAACGCAGCCCCCGGGTACCGAGCTGCAGCCCAGACCCCCGATTATGCAGATCAAGTGGTAATTTCTCAAACAAATCGCACTCTTTCACTCTTTTGTTGTCGTTTCTTTTTGGACTTTTGGAATCGGAGTGTCAGCGTTTATATTGCCTTTGGAAAAAAACGAGGATTGATGTGCGGCTTAATTGTTCATACAAGCTATATAGGCTTTGCAGAGCAGCCGCCATAATGTGCCAATATCAAAATAATTTGGCCTATATGCCTGAACGAAATAACCCGAAGGCTGGTTTTCAAGGGGCCTTTCTTTCTTTCTTTCTTTTTTTTTTTTTTTTTTGAAGTGGACTCCTGGTAGTAATTCCTTTTATCGTTTTCTGCTGTAATTATGAAACAGTGAAAAGGTCCGGCCCTGTCCTCAACATTTAAGCCGTCAATAAATTCATAAGAGGTGGCGGGCTGGGGCTTTTCCTTGTGCGTTTTCGGATAACTGGTGCGAGACGGCGGTGCCTCCGTAGGTCAGGGCTATAATGTGTCATAATCACTCATAATCATTGGATTACACCGGATTACTAACACACAACATCTGCAACCAGTGGGACCCCGTCTGCTCTCTGTGAAGGCGTGGGAGACCGCATAGGGGGAGTCAGGACAGTTGGAATTATAACCAATTATTTTTAAAATATTCTTCATTTGTGACTAAGTTACGAGTCCCTCTGCGTGAAACTTGGTTATATATGCAATTCTAAACTTATTAATGCAATTAATATCCTGCATAAATAAAACTGTTTTATGCGATCAACGGGATTTATCATAATTTCTCTTTGCGAATTATTTCAGCACAAATGTCAGCAAACAGAAACATAAAAACGTCCACAAAGATGACAGCTATAACAGACCAATTCTCCCCCATCAAAAGCCACCGGTGTGCTCACATATGGCAGGGTGAACCAGCCAACAGTCAGAGTCTGTCCATATTGCCAAACAAACACCTCAGGCCTTGTCCCATCTCATATTGCTTTATAACACTATATTGTGAGGAGCGAAATGCGGATCTGTTTTTTTAATATATATATTTTTGCATTTCCGTTTCGATTTTGTCGCGTCTGACCTCCCAAATTAAAATTCCCCAAATGTCATTTTATTCCGTTATGAGATATACTGGATCACTTCAACAGGCAACTGTTTCTTGACCAAATGGCCCATGTTTATATCAAATACTTATGGGCTAAAAGTTTAGCAATGTTGCGCATACAATTTTGCCAAAATTATAGCATTACTCACATACTGAAATGTAATTATTTACGTAAACACACAGTAAAAAGACAAAAAACGATGCGTAAATGAATAATTTGCGGAGGCTAAAAATTGAGCAATGCCTCTGCAAGTAAATTAATATGCTGGTAATTCGTTTGTTAGAGTATAGTAATGTGATAGCGTAAAAAGCCACCTGCCGCATCCAAGCCCGTTGTGCATTTGTCTGGCCCTGAGACAAGTTAGTGGAAATGCGATTATCTGGTCACTTTGGGCGCCAGCTACATTGAATCTGACCGGTTAGCAGCTTCCAGAGACCTGACACTTTATCTGAAGTAGCCCATGGCCTTCCCCTGTCAGATCATTTAATGTGGCACCGGCAAGCACCAGGAACAAACAAGACCATGTAGCGTTTTACAAAGCTCCATTGGTACTCTCTGACAATTACCAATAGTGTCGTCTTACCCTTTTTTTTTTTTTTTTTTTACTTTTAAAAACAGGGGCGGTGTGCCGGTGTCGCGAATTGGATGTGCGTAATTACGCACCAGTTAGCGCAGGTAGAGAATTATCGCCCTAACCTTATCATATCTATTCTTCCTCCAAAATATCAAATAAATGTCACAGACTGATTGATAAATGTAGCTGAAAATGTATTTTTTTTCTTCGTCGTTTGCCAGATCAGCATCAAGTGTCCGTTTGGAATGTAAAAGAAGATTGAAAAGAAGAGTGATTGCTCCGCATTTAATTATAAATCGTGAAGTGCTGTATAGCCTTAAAGTATTGTGACAGTTAATGCTACCTTTTGGTTACTTCTTAAAATACATTTGATCAATAGTCTTATTTTACTTGTATAGGAGAAACATTTCCTAATGGCCACAAAATATATAAATATATTAATCCCGTAGGCCGCATTCCTGTCTTGTCAAATACAGACTGCCAAAAGAGGTGACACGCAGCAGAAGGAGGACAAATGAGGCGCAATTTCCTTATGGACTGATAAAGGGTAGCAGCGGCTTCAGTTCACAAGATATATAGCCAAGTCTCTTTAATATCGTAAGACCAAAACATCCAAACCCTCATATTCAATGTCTGGGACGCGTGTACTGACTTATGACTGACAAGATATTATTTAGTCAATATGGCGTTTTGGACGTTGGTCACCAAAGAGCGCAAAGCATTTGGTCCTGGATGGTCCCCATAATGTGATTTAAAAAATAGATATGGCCATCTCATACATTTCGATCTTTTTTTTTTTTTTTTTTTTTTTTTTTTTTTTGGCTCCTCGCTCTTCATTATAAGGATGATAAATCATTAGATCAAATATGAAATCAGACTACATGGAAGGTGCCATAACCCTGCCATATCTGACGTCCTTGGTTATGGGAAATCTTGGTTATTGTGCCAAAACTGGGCCTACCCCATTAACATTCAATCAGTCATTGTGGTGCCAGCCAATGAAAGGTGGAGAGAGATGAGGAGGATGGAGCTGCCAGACGGAGCGTTTTGACGCGCTGAGAGGAGGACAGAGCGTCACATCTCTCCAAACGCACATCAAACTTTCACCACAGCCTGTAGAGAGGAGCCAGTCCTCTGAATGAGGCCTGTTTAAGACATCGGGGACGCTCTGGATTCTGGACGGACGGCTTGGACAACGATGGAGACACTACTGACGGTGACTTCAGGAGCAATTTGACCCTGAAGAACCACTGAAAACATCCCTCTCTCTTTCTCTTTCTTCGTCCCTTTTTTTGCAACAGAGCAACGGGGATGGAGCAAGCACCCAGCGCGCCGAGCCCTCCTCCCAAACCGACCCACCATGAACCCATCAGCTTCGGCATTGACCAGATCCTGGGAGCCGGTACGGAGCCAGAAAACGGGCGGACCGCTGGAAGACAAAGTGGAGCGGATTTAAGCAACGGGGACGGTTACTACAGTTTAGGAAGCCCGACCGGGGCCAGCGCACCTTCTTACACCGCGCTGTCAATCTCTCTCTCCGGCATAGTGCCTCCGGTTGAGGCTTCAGGTTCATACGGGGAGAGTAGGAGTCTGGGCAGCCGGGGAGTGATCAGAGTCCCGGCCCACAGACCCGTGACAGCCCCGGGGCCCCCAGCCCCAGTCCAGAGCGCCGTTCCCGGCTTTGGAGGGCTGTGCTTCCCCTGGATAGGGAACAGGTTTGCCAAGGATAGAATATCAGGTAGGCCAGCTGAAAGATCTAATGGGTTTACTCATTTCATTATTTGTGAAAAATTAACAGATGATCCTGAACAGAAAACCTATTTTAAAAAAGTAAATATGTATGCGTGGCAAATATTTGTAAAGGCTATAGCCTACTGCCAAATGAATTTACATATATTAAATTAGCTTTTTATAAAAATATATATTTGCAGTCTATATTGCTTGGTAGTTGAGGCTCATCGTGTTTTAGAATAGTTACGTATGTATAGCTTCTACATTGTGTCTGCCCAAATGAGTTCACTGCGCTTTAGGAGTTGGATATTAAAAATTGTATCTCTTAACGAGCTGTCATCAAACAGCATGCCGTGATTTAAATAGCCAAAACAGCAACAGCGTAGTCTGAATATAATTTGCTGGTGTACTTCAAATTCAATTTTCAATAAAGAATTACTCAGTGGAATTGAGGAGATTATATAAGTACAAAGTTAAACAATAATGCTTTTCCTTAAAAAAAAAAAAAAGACTAGAATTTTACATAAATCCATAAGAATAAAGTTGGTGTAAAAGATTTTATCACGAGGCCTGTAGTTTTGTTATGGACATTTATTAATGATTATTTTTGACATATATATGAAAAAGAAAAGATAAATAGGCCAACAGGCCTGCTGTCTTCTCAGTAATTAGTGGTGTGGGGAACTGAGAACATCGTAAAGATCCTAAGGCCCTGACAACTTTTATATTTATTTATTATTTTGTAATTTTATTGTTTGAAATCGTTGAGGTTTACGGCTCTTCTCTAACAATACTTTACAACCATTCGCGTTGTTCTCAAATGGCTAACACCGCCTAAATGGGCAATTGTTGACAAAGAGGGCAAATATCTGTGAGTTATGGCCTTGGATTTCCATAGAGAGTGGGTAGTGAATTAGTCTGTTTTGCGCTGTAGGATCATCATCCCACTCACCGGCTCCTCTCTCGCTCTCTTTCTCTTCCCGAAAGCGGCTCTGGTACCGTTCGCCGTCACCCGGCGGATAGGTCACCCGTACCAGAACCGGACACCTCCCAAGCGGAAAAAGCCCCGCACTTCCTTCTCCAGAGTGCAGATCTGCGAGCTGGAGAAGCGTTTCCACCGGCAGAAATACCTGGCCAGCGCCGAGCGGGCTGCCCTGGCCAAGAGCCTGAAGATGACAGACGCACAGGTCAAAACCTGGTTCCAGAACCGCAGGACCAAGTGGAGGTTGTTCACATGAAACTTTTCATGTCCATCAAACTTTTCTTCGTTCACCTTTCATTGAACTTTACACATCCCACAAAAAAGTGCCACATTAGTTTTCCAGGTCCTGATCAAAAATCTAAACTTCACCTCTGTGCAGGTGACCTCTTGCATAATTTCCGGGTTAACTGTGGCAAAGTGGATATGCCAACACAATACGAATGAAGAGAATAAGAGTCCGTTCAGTTTTATATTGAATTTGAAATGAGGGCAGAAAATTTTCCTTTGGCCAAACACCGAAATAATACCTGCCACGGTGAGATAGAATAGACATATTTTATGTTGATTTTCGACTGGATGGAAGCAAATACGGCTTTTAGTCTGAACTCTATATTTCGCACCGTATGAAGCAAATGCATCAGAAACCTCCAAAATATATCGCCAAATTTATTAAATTGGCATTATTTATTTTATTTCATGCCTGGCATTAAAATCTTTCTAGCTCTACACATCTCTCTTCCTTTCTTCACACCTCTCCTCTTTATCCTCTTTTATTTTCGAACATAAACAGCAAAATGTCAGTTTCTCAGTTTCACGTGTGCTTTTCATATTCTGCACTCCTTACCTGTCTTTTTTTTTTAATCTCACATAATGGTACATATATATTTTTTCTTAATTCTCTTTGCTTCAGGAGACAGACAGCTGAGGAGAGGGAGGCGGAGCGCCAGCAGGCCAATCGGCTCATCCTGCAGCTGCAGCATTCCGCCCTCCAGAAGTCCCTCAGCGAATCAGCAGCCACGGATCCACTGTGCGCCCACAACTCCTCCCTGTACGCCCTGCAGAACCTCCAACCCTGGGCCGAGGACAGGGAATAGAGACCAGGCGCTAAATAGGCCTACACATCACACAGTGTCACGCTGTAATCAATGAGCAGCATCTATTATCCCGGAGAGGATAAATAAATTGAATTAGGCCCACATAGAGGACAGTATCCTTGGGACTTATTTTGAGCCATGCAATGGGAAAAAAAGACTGAACAAAACATACTGAAGGATGGTCCACAGGCTTTTGAGTGACTGATGGTGAGACTGGAGCTGGGATGATGGTGAGTGATGCCTGTCTTGATTTACTGAAACTGAACCTGGACTAAATCCTGCCACTGCAAGACTTGTCAAATCCTGTCAAGGAGGCTCTTTCACTGAGAGTCAAAAATGTCTTCACACGCCGTGATCGTCTTCTTATCTTCTGCTTGTACCTATTCTGTCTATTAGAATAAACGGGGGATCCGGGAGACTGGGGATCATCATCCCATAAAGGTTGTGAAGGTGGCAGTTCAAATTCTGCACTGGTGTGACACTTATGCTATAGATGACTGTTTTGTGAAGGTGTGTCCTATCAGTGCAACCATCTTCTCACAGTTAGACCTAAATCTATATCAGTTTTTTGGGAAAGAGGACCAGCCAAAGTAAAAGTGAGACCTATTCCTGCACCAAGTAATACAGCAGGTGGAAAAAAAAACAAAAAACAAAACAGATGGAAATGTATTTTGAAGGGACATTTTGTAATGGTCTGCGGCTTAATCCTCTTTTAGGCCATATTTTCTAGTATTTATAAATGGCCATACAGTAAATGTATATGGCCATTTATATATACTGTGTATGTTCTCTGCCCTCTGCAACTACAGTGCACCATCGCAACCCCTAATGTATATACAAAAGTGTGGTGCATCCACATTAAGCACAGAAATGAACTTAATGTTACATTTTCTCTAAACTATGGTAAGCAAGTCCTAAAAGCAGAATAGATGTGAGGATTAGTAGGGACAGAAATGGAGAAAATAAGAGTGAGGCTGTATGTTGGGTAATGAGGGGAGAAATGCATGTTCAGTAATGGTGATTAAGTTTCTTTTTCATATGCACATTATCATGTTTCATTTGTGGGCCACGGGATGGAGGCGCAAATGTACACCCTTTTTTTGTACTTGAGCTGTATAGTTATGTAAATAACAATATAAACTGTTCTTGTGAACCTTTTGCTTATGCTGTTTATGATGCTCCGTAAAAGTTGATTTTAAGGTTGAAAAACACTATAATTATAAGCTGTAACAGAGAAAAGGCTGTGGAGCAGCAGAAGACAAAAAAAAAACAAAAAAAAAAAAACATAGCAACCATTAACTGTTTTTTGAAAAGTTTATTGATAAATATAATGATTTTATACAATATTTCAAGACACACATTATTTCATTCTGACAGTTTTTATCTGTCCGTCTGTATGCCTGTCTACCTGTCTGTCTTCCTGTCTGTCAGTGAGTATGTATGGGTACATTTGAGCCGCAGCACACCTCAGCAACAAATTCAATGATACTTTTGGTAGCACAGTGAGAGGGCATGACAGTAAATCATTTATAAATCTGTGTTTTCGTGTCGCTCAATCCTCACGGTGATGGCTCTTATTTGAAACATGGCTTCCATTCCTTCAGAATCAGTGAAAAGGTCTTTTTTTTTCTTACTTTCCCATCTTTCTTCATTCTCTCTCATACTCTTTGCTGTCTCCCTCCTCTTCTCTAACCCTCTCTGTCTCTCCCTCACAGTGAAAGGTTGGTTATTGAAAGTCAATGTTTTTATCAGAGCTGGAAAAAAAGGCAATGAAACTCTCTTTTCTCCGGCAGAAGCACCATCCTTCAGCCAATTCAGGAGTGTGCGTGTAGCTTGGTTGTCGATTAGATAGTGTCCACAAGAGGAAGCCACATGCAAGCATAACGACACTTTAGAATAACTGTGGCAAACAGAGACTTCACAACAGGACACCGCACACATACACACCCACACACATGCACATTCCCACTCAGCTCTATACACAACTATAAAATGGGCTCTTTTTATTCTACTTGCGCTATGAAAGACTGCGTGTTGAGAAACAGACAGCATAATAATCTAGCAGTGTGAAACCTGACAGGGAGATGGACAGACGGCTAGAATCCGAGACGCACAGACAGATACGAGTGATTCCAGACGGCGAGTAGAAGCCACAAACACAACAGTAAGTATCTACAGTAGAGTCATCACAACATTAAAACACTGACTGACACCACTGGTACACACACACACACAGTTGGAGTTACTGTAGCAGGGCTTTGGAGGGACTGTCGCGAAGCTGGTCACAAGACTGAGGACTGCCTTACTGAGGTCAAATTCAGCTCTTTCAATCTTTACAGGCATTTATCTGAATGTGCTATTAGTATTAACTACATTTCTGAAAAGAGATGAGTTGGCTCTGCATGGCTACATCTGGACCCGGCTTCCCAAATCCTAAATGTATTGCCACCATGTTTTAAAGGGCATATATGCCAAAGATATGGTAGGTCTATGCGTTCCATGCTCTACAATATGAAAGTTCCTGTCGCTGACATAGGAAATTGTCATTAAAAGTGAATTCATCATGCTATCATTTAAGCTTATAATGCATAAATGATCATTTCCACTGATTTCATGTAGAACATCACATTGCTAAGCTGCTTGTAGGAATCCCAGCCCTTTTTTATAACATGGTTAAAATTACAAATTCCAGAAACGCTTTGAACGCGATGTGAGATGGAGGTGGTATTGGTATTTACACAGTGGCATGAAATACAGTAGATGCTGTCCAAGAAGACAGCAACTCTAACAGGGACAACGCAAGGAGATGGAGAGGGTTGGAGGCCGAGATAAAGGGTCACAGAAAGGTCAAAGCAAGGTCAAAAGATCCTTTGGGGGGTTGATTCTGAAAGACAAAGTCCCTAACTGAGCATCGTGATGGGTTGTTGCCATGGATTTATTACAGCAAGATACCTCTACACAGCTTTGTGGCAACCTGTCGCCACCACAGCGATGAAAAGCCCCATGATTGCCTTCACGTGCAAGCTATCCTGTCCTTGTTCCCTCGCAGGTCCGGGTTCACCTCTCCTCCCTCTCCTCCTTGTTCTTGCCCCTTGTTCTTTCCTCTTCTCCCCCTCTGTGCTTTCATCTATTGCACCGTCCCCCTCTTCTTTTATGATCTAGATGACATTTTCAAACAGCTGCAGAGACTTCATTATGTTTTCATCCTGTGCGAAGAGAGAGGACGGAGAGGAAAAGTGAGACGCAGACAGGGAAAGAAAAAGTCATCTGACAGCTCGTGCAATACTCAAGCATTACCCAAGTTGCCACTAGGGGACGGTAAAAGCCCGTAAAATGAGGTCAATGTGATAACAGTGCTGAGTAAGAGACAGTTATTTCTCTCTGCTGACATCCATATTGAAATAAGAGCAACGATAGGACACCAATAACCACAATGACACCGAATGAGACTTGCAAAGAGGAGCGTTTAGCAAGAGAGCTGAGGGAACATGGCCTGTGCTGAACATCAGTGAAATTTGATTACCTGTGCCATAAACACAGTAAGAAAAAAAACTCAAGGGGTTTTCAAGATAATGTATCAGAAGAGGGTTTGAAGACTGAGTACCTCTTGACAGGACAGGATGAATTCATCAAGAGTGACCACTCCGTCTCTGTTTTTGTCCATTTTCTGTGGAGAGTAACACGTGAAAATGGCATTTATTTAAAAGAAAAAGATCACAGATTATTATGGTAATGCAATCAATTCCAGCCAATTCAAATTTGGGAGACATTTCAGGACTTTTTGGCAGTGTTCACAGTCTGATGGGAAAGGGGGACTGAAAATATTGTTGCACACCTAACACTGGCTTAAATGCCACTTTCCTTTTTGCTTCATTTACATGCAGCTAATGGAGCTGTTCTAGTGCCATATGTCTGCGATGAATATCTTGCATCCTTGTTTGGTATCCTCAATGTCTGTGTCATGGCCTGCAAATATCTGCCGTGGATGTAAATAAATGATTCAGATTGTGTTTACCTGGAAGAAGGCATCCACATGCTGTTTGGGTGCATCAGTTTTCAAGACAGGGTAGGTGTATTTCCCCATCATGTCATATATCGCTCTGACAATGTCTGTCATCTCCTGGAAAACAGTGCCAAATTATGTTTGGCACAAACAAAAAGACACAGGTCCAAGGATGAGACTTCAACACAGAAACACCAAGTGTATATTTCAATAGGAACCACAGACAAAAATGAATGTAGACACGCACACCTCTTTGTTGATGTATCCATCTCTGTTGATGTCGTAGAGGTTGAAGGTCCACTGGAGCTTCTCTCTGACGGAGCCCCTCAGCAAGATGGACAGAGCTGTAACAAAGTCCTGAGAGAGAGAGAGAGAGAAAGGGAGAGAGAGAGAGAGAGAGAGAGAGTATAACTCAATGGCACATTGAAAAGCAGAGATGGAGTGGAAGAGAACATCTGATTCAGACCCCTTCGAGAATAACATTAAACAGGCAATGCATCAATCAAAGAAGGAGTTTCACAAACACAAATGAATGCCAAAGTCAAAATCAGCCAACTCATGTCCACCAACCTCGTCAGCTATGCATAATGTGGCTGAGTAATATGAATGTACAATTTGGTCATAAATATTCATTGATGGCACTTCATGTTGGTAACACAAATCAGGCTTGATTATTTAGTCAGCATGCAGTTCTGGATGAAGTTGAACTTCAGGGACAATTAGGTTGTTATTTCCTCTTGAAAAATTAAAGCAGGGGCTGCAGCAACTTAGCATCTCCCCATATTGCCCATGCCTTTGATCCGTTCTGAGCCCAAGTCTGTGTGAGTGCAGTGTGCCTTGGAATAACTAATATGAAGAGCCATATCCTAAACCGAATTGCTATTTTCATATCAATACATCGGCTTGACAGCTTGTAACAAGTCAGTGATATCTAGCCCATACAAAACAAAGACTTAGTATTATTCTTGAGTGCTACCTTCACCATCCACCAAGATCTGAGAGTTCATAAAAGTCAATAACTGTAATAAAATGGAGTTTTAGGGGCTACATTTTGTACAGTAACACACTCTATCAGGGCTGGGAGAGCTTTAGCTCCCCTTGTAGGGTAATAACATTGTCTGACCCTGGTGAGACCAACCACATGATTGTTTTCACAGCAGCCATTTTGACATGAAATCTGATTCTGTGGAAATTCTGTTCCAGCGAGCCAGCATGAACAACACCAGGACTCTGAGCCTTCATTACAGACATTACTCACACCTGTATTTACCATGCCTCTTACCCTTTGCCTCTGCTGATATAACACTAGATTGGTAATTGATAATCCTCAGTAAAATGGGCTCAGTACCATTTGTTGAGCCTAGCAGAGGCAAACAGGCGCAGCTGTAGAGTCAATCAAACGGGGGCAGGAGGAATAAAAACAGAAGTGGTGTTCTGAATGGATCACTCTGCTCTGATCCTCAGCAAAAACGCTCACATGACTCAGGACAAATCAACTGATATGATTCTCTGCATTTAGAGGATTTTTTTCTGTTTTCTTCACCAAATGATGACACTAAAAAACATACATACTTATTTTAGTTTAACATCCCTTCAAGAATAAATTTTGAGAGACCTGAGAGGGAGTGAATGTTTCAAACCTCAAATTTGATGGAGCCGTTGTGTGCTGTGTCGAACGCATTGAACAGGTAGTGTGCGTAGGTGCTGGCATCTGCGGGACAGGGAGCAAACTCAATAGTTGCACTAGAAACAATGCCAAGATAAACACATGCGCACACATAATACACACACACACACACACACACACACACACACACACACACACACACACACACACACATATAACACACACACAAGCATATGGGGAGTTTGCGGGAGGCAGAGAGGGGGACTGCCCCCCCTAGAGGCCTGAGCCAAAGTTGCATTTGAACTTATGGGGAAATAATAAAATCATTTATTTAGTTACTCATCTTATTTCTAAAATTTTAATGTATCTATTTTTGTATAACAGCACATAGGCTGGCTTCTTTAGTTATTATTTTTTGTTTCTCTTTCAATTAACATATATGCTTCCTGTTACCTAGACAACCAGCTGACTCACACTGCTGCAGTTTCTGTGTACATTTAGGAAGTGAGTGACGTAAATAATGGACATCTAACGTCTCATAAGTCGGGAAAAATGTCGGATCCTGCTGCAGTGAGAGGTAATATTGTGTTCATTTCCCTCATCTGCTTTGTTTTGAAATGCATCTCAGAATATCTGTCACCACTAGCTGCTGACTGCAAATGGTGGCATGAAATACAGCAATATTTTGAAAATATTGTTGTATATATATCTGCAAACCTATGTCACTAAGTTGTGTATAGGTAGACAAATATAACAAGTCATATGGGCATCACAGATGTGCACAAGGGTCAAACTCTGCCTGCACACACACAGTCACACACACTCTACCTCCATGTGGGAAGAACTGTGAGTATATCTGCTTGAAAGTTTCTTCATTTACAACCCCACTTGGACACTCCTGGAAGCAGAGAGGGAAAGAGAGTGTCATGAGACGGATTGAAGGATGAACATTAAGTGATGGGCATTATATAATCATATTGGGAATATCAATGGGAATATATGGGACAATGGGAGAACCCTGATTTGCTTAGGCAGATATTTTCTGTTAGCAACATCTAAGGCCAATGCAAGTTTCATTATCCAAAAGCTGTGAATTTGAAACATGGTGAGCTAGTTTGCTGGTTGATACTAGATGATACTAACTTGAATAATTTACAATACTGCTTGTTTGCCAAAGGTGAAAGAGCATATTAAGGCAGATCTGTCCACCTTGGGAAAAACAGGTCAGGTGGGTCAGGACTCTGCAACTTGAATTATCTCAGCTGTGAGCACAATAAGAACTGCTACAACAGTTAAAGCATGATAAGCAATCTTACATGATTTTAGGCCAGGTCTGTCAATTTTGTGTGGGAGATTGGGACTACTTTCTGTGTCCAGCTAAAACTCACATATAAGATGATTACACCTGAAAGTTCCAGAAAAAGGGCTTAAACCTAGCTACATCTGCAGCATTGAGTCAATAATATATCATTTTTAAAACATGAAAAAAGTGTGAAAGTATAGGCCATAATATCAATAAGAGCAATAATATTTTTTTCTCTTTCAAAAAAGCCATTCTTCATTTTAGTAAAACCCAAAAACTGACACAAGAATGACATTGGTGTTGATGTCTTCATCACTTCACAGACTAATTGATCAACAGGCCAATCTCACAAAAACTTTCAGAAGTGTGTTGTTTTCCTTTAATGGCAGTTATAAGGTGCAGCAGGACAGTCACTTACATTCTTGAAGCCCCGGTAGAGCACTTGGAGCTCCCTCTTGCTGAAATTGGTTTGAGCTTCTAGCTGGTCGAGACCCTCTGGCCGATGGCACACCATGGTCATCTCCAAGTCATCGTCAACCTTGTCTGTGGACACACACACACACAGAGAGAGAGAGAGAGAGAGCGAGAGAGAGAGAGAGAGAGAGAGAGAGAGAGAGAGAAATTAGTATTTTTATGAACTTGTACAACAAGAGTGTGAAAGAGCAAAGGAATGGGATGAATAGGATAGGGTGATGTAGAGTAGGAGGAGGTGAACTTTCAGGAAGTAGGACACCCGGTGGCTTAGGGGACTGAAGTGGACACCTGAAACTGACAATGCTGTGTGATCTATCAATATCAGGCAGAAATGAGGAGAAATCCTCCCAAAATGAGAGGGAGGGGAGCAGCATGGATGAGAGATCGAGGTGCAGACAGGTAGAGGTCAGTCTAATCACTCTACGTTCCTCCTCCTTGCACACCCTATCATTAACAACTCATTACTCGCTAGAGGGGAGGGGAGAGAGGACAAACACACACACACACACACACACACACACACACACACACACATACAGACACAGAGGGAGAGAGAGAGAGTCACCCACCAATAGGCACTCTCTCTCTCTCTCTCACACTTATGCGCGCACACACACACACACACACACACACACACACACACTCATGCACACATTTGCCAGAGCATGCTTGCTCCCTGTAGAAACTTATAATGTAATAAGTGTGCATAATGTAATAAAAAGTAATAAAATTCAACATGTGGCCATAATTTTCAGTAGTAAAATACTGGACATATGACATAATAATCTATTGGCATATAAAGTAATTATCATGTTATCACATTTTATGGTGGCTATTATATTATAAAATTAGAAGATTTTTTTTTAAATGTAATGACTTCAATATGTATTATAATGAGATGACAAAATCATAATTTTAGTGAGACTTGATTGAAAACGATTGATCAACCCCCCTGATGATAAATGTAACACCTCCTTAATCTAAATTCCAGCCAACGTCTGCCTCTACGGGTGCATTTTACACACCCATTTAAATAATCAGTAATGATTTGTGATAAATTTTAAGAATCTGTGTGCAGCAAAAAAAAAAAAAAAAAAAAAAAAAAAAACAACAACAAATATCTAATCAGACACACAAGACAAAGCTAATCAGCCAATTAGCTACATCATTTTGTGTTTGACTTATACAATTTGCTTTATTTATTTTATTTTATTTATTTATTTATTTATTTATTTATTTATTTATTTATTTTGCTGTGAAAGTTTCTCATTGGATACAGCTACAGCGGTAAAAATCAGCTGTTAACTTCTTGTTAGCTATACTTCCTGAGCCACCATGCTACCTAACCACATTATGACTCCAGGTAGAAAATTCATTACATAGTATTGTCAGATGGTCCTTTTTGAACTGTGAATGTCTGAAAAGGCAGCCTGAAGGAACCTTTGTAGGCAAGCTCATGTTGGCTGTTGACGTACTTCCACTGTGGTTATTTTTCAGCACCTGCATTGAAAGATTGTTTTGTCCGTGCCAGATTTCTCTACAATTTGAATTGCTGGCAGATGCACTTCATTTTCCAGTGGGGGATTCATTTCAACCTCCCAGGTGTCTTGATAATGTAAATTGTGTCATTCACAACATGAAATTGTTTAATGTAGATATGCGTATTGTTTGTTGAGCTTTTTCATTCTTAGGGTGTTAACAGGAACCATGGCCACTGTGTGTCTTGCTCATGCCCAGGACAAGATGATCTCCAGAGGTCCCCCAGCAGATTATTTAAAGGTTAGAGGGCCCTTTTGGCCCAGGACAACTGACTTGGGTCAGATGTCAGTGACACCAGTGATAATTGCAACTGACCTGGGTGTTTTCCCCTCCCGGTTG
The DNA here is from genome assembly GCF_902150065.1 of Myripristis murdjan. Taxonomy (NCBI): domain Eukaryota; kingdom Metazoa; phylum Chordata; class Actinopteri; order Holocentriformes; family Holocentridae; genus Myripristis; species Myripristis murdjan. The sequence goes on from NC_043989.1 coordinate 23,195,475, forward strand.
GCTATTGTCATTGGGATGTGAGTAGATGATGATGATGATTTCAAGCTTCGATAGTTTCATAATTCCCATCTGGCAGCATTGATGGGCAGCTGTTGTGTTTAGTCTGGTCCTGGGCACCATGAGTAAACAACCCTCGGCCCCTGGACATGCAGTTATTCCATTTACTACTACTAGTAAGTAGTTGGTTGCCTGCAGTTTGGACTGCAGGCAATCAACTTTAGCCAGCCAAAGTACAAATAAACAGCGATATCTCAAAACTGTAAACTGTAATACAGTAAATAATACTGCTGAATAAATTGTACAATTGTTGTGAATACATCCCTACACAACCATGCACACCATGAACATAAACTAGATGAAATTACAGCTACCTCTTGTGCTCAGTTAGCCGGCCAAATTGTCTCAAGCGCTACCTGTAGTTTTGCACATACACATTTCAAAAATGGGTATCAGTTATGCACAGACAGACTCAGTTAGGGATATTCAGTATTACTGGTCAGCCTGGCAAAAAAATAGATGGCTCAGTTGCATCCCATTCTCTACTTTGTGAGTGTCCTTCACTTTGTACCATCAGAGAAAGTTGTGTGCCTGAGTACATGTAGGGTTTCACACAATGACTGACTATTTTAATCCATGAGGCAAGACCTCTAGTGCTCACACCGCCTGTTTAAAAGCTTTGTCACTCTAATAAAACCACTTTGTTCCCTCTCCAAAGCCAGACGCTCACCCAGTGAATCCTGTGGAAGTGTGGAAGTGAGGTGTGGAAAACACTGGGGAAACACTGTTACTGCCCACCGCTACGCTCTACTCAGTTACTAATGAGGGTATTTTTTTTAAAGGCACAGTGTGTAGAAGACAGAAATAGGATGTAAAATTGCTTAATGTGTTTTATTAGTGTATAAAAACAAGAAGTGAAAAATCATAGTGTTCTCATACAGTATTCTTAATCTACGTAAGCAGGGCTGCTGGTTTTATGTGTGTTGCCTTGTTGCTTCGCCGTGTTTCTGCAGCGGCTGGGACGTGTTTATGCGTGGACCTTTTTAAAGTGTCTCACTCTTTCAGAATATCTCCCACTAATGACTAGTGATTCATTGACTGAGAGTCAATAAACGTGCAGCTGTCAAAGCACAAACATGAAATGTGAATTAAAGGTCCAGCAACACCACTCAAACACAAAAGTGGTCTTCGGTGTCCACTGTTCCCATCTAATGAATAATCAGACTGCTCATTCAAATGGATGTGTAGCGAGGTTGCAAGGTTGAAGAGGCAGATGTCAGTAAGAATTTAAGTGTTTAATTATGTTGTAAGATTACTCTATCACCTGAACAGCTGATCTGATGTTGCACTCAAACTAGAATTAACCGGCACTCATTACAATAACGATTTTGGCATCTTATTATACTATCCACACAGAAATGCAACGCACTAATAACGTATTCGATTATGCAACAAAATATTATGCTGCGTCCAGCATTTTACCACATTATGGGCATTTTATTACATTATGATTTTTTTTTCCTTTACTGTTTTATTACATTATGCAGTTATTACATTATGAGTTTCTTTGCACTCTGTCTTTATATATCTCTCTACCCCCTCTGTCACATTCTCACTCTGTTTCACACACACATATAAACACACACACACACACACACACACACACACACACACACAGAGCCCCTGCAGGCCCTGCGTTTCATCAGCCAGGCAGTTCAGTCTTTGTCAGTGTCACATTAGTGGGAGGTGGAGGGGACTGACTTTTGCCCAAGGTGAGGTAATTCACACCCAGATCCCACTAGTCCTGTGGTATGTACTGTATACAATCACACATACAAACACACACACACACACACACACACACACATGCACACACATTTGGATGTACACACATGCTTTCTCATCTTTTTGTATGTACAGGCACACATCCACAAAGAATCTTCCATCAGATATGGTTATAATATATCAACAACGCATCAGTGCACTCTTTGATTTTTTGGGTTTTGATTTTTATGCACAGTACAAGGTACTTGTACTTAAAGATTCAGACCCCCAGTACTTCTCCTGAAGGACTCTACTGTGAGTCTATTGTCTGTACCATAACTCGACTGGCACAGTCACCTTCACACTCCAACCTCACACTATAAACCACTGTAGCACACAATGTCCCAGTTCACAGTGCAATGTATAGTAATATCTCTTCAAGGAAAAGAAAAAGTCACACAAATCCATTGCATGTCTGTAGAAACACCAGTGTGTCATATCATAATTGTTATATCATAACCACAGCATATCATCACAAGTAAACGGTTATAATGAGTGTTGCTCTTGAGGCATCACTGTCGGCTTCATTATGAGGATTCTGTGACATCATAATGAAATGATAGAAGGAAAGTGCCATTTCTGCAGAGCAACTGTTGGTTAATAACAGTCATATGACGCAAGCATAAAATTATAGCACATTTTAGGTCATAGTGCACTAACTGAGAGGCGTTCAGGTGTGAAATTGTCTTCCACACCTTTGGTCAATAAAATTTACTCAAAAAGGACAATCAGCATTCAGAGAGTAGAGGCTTAAATAACTCAAATGTGGTTATTACCTGAAGAAGAAAGCCCTTACATTCTCTCAGACAAGACCAGACAAGACAACCACTTTCTTTATCTGGTGCTACGATTATTCCTGAAGCCGCTGCAAGCACGACAATGGAGTCTGTGACTGTACAGAGAGTGCCTAATTTGTTTTTCATTGTTTTAGATTGTGCATTGTATTCATATTACTGTCTGTAAAAGACGCCATCATATACAGACAGAACCCAGACTTTCAGAAACGCATTGGGGGAAAAAAAAACACTATTAAATCCAGTGCAGATAACACAACATGCAGACCTGTATTTCTGCATCTCTAGCTGCTGACTTTATCAAATCTACCATGAATTATTAAATCAACACTGGAACAAGGAAAGGTGAAGAAGTAAGGAGTAATAAGATTATTTTATGCACCAGATCACAGCTAATTATAACCCACTGTATAGATTATAGGGATTAAATTCTTCCTAATTATCACTTATCATATTAAACTGAAAACATTGCCATCATTCTTTTGCTTGATGTTGGCTTGGAGGCTCAGATTTCACCATTTTGAACATGACAAGTGGAGTCAAAATTTGTAATAACAGCAGCAGTAGCACTTTTTGAGCAGTGTTATCAATAGTGTACACACAAACAAATGTTTTTTTTTTTTTTTTTTTTTTTAGAGCTGGCTAGAGTGGCTACTTTCAGGGCAGTTTCACAAGGCAGTACTGCAACACGGACCAGCATGTGGTTGTTGCTTAGTGTTATTCTCAACTTCTGTTCAGCAGGCCTATGTTACGAATAAGGAGAGAGTTAAGAATTTATAACTAGAGGGCACACAAACTATCACCTGCCATCTGGGTTTAGCTTTCCGAGAACATAGTGTGTAAATGCAGTGACGTTTAGGCATCCAAACTGGAAGTCTCAGATATTGGACATAGCAGCACATGAATGCAACATAAAAGTCATGGTTAAAAAAATACAGTTATCTAACAGTGGAAAGTCCAGATGCACATCATCATAAAAATCATCAAAAAAAACTCCAACTTGGCTGGTGGAGATAGCACTGGATCACAGTGATACCAGTGATAATTGCGGTTCTGACTCACCCTCCACTGTGATGACTCCCAGGAGGTGCAGCATTTTGACGGCCCCACAGCACAGCAGAACGATGGCTATAGTTTGTAAGCTGTTCTCTCCCTGCTCTTCCTTCTCCATAACTATGCAGTTCTCCTCTTCCTCTGGCCTTGTAGCTCTCCAACTCACCTTTTCTTCTCGCTTTACTTTTACAGGGTTTTGTTAACTCAGTTAGGCCCGGATATTTAACGAGCAGAAAAATATAACAATATATTGCGGACTCGTAAACTCCTCCTGGCTAAATAAAAGTTACACTACATAAAGCTCGATGTTGGCTGTGGCTCCTCAGCTGTACCAGACTATTCTGTTTTCTCCCTGTCCCATTGTTTTGCTAGTATACATCCTTCTCATCCCCATAAACCTTCTGTCTCTCCTCCTTTCTCCTAGACCGGGCTCAATATCAATCTACCTGCCTCTCTCTTTCTCTTTGACTTTTTGTCCCTCTCTCTCTCTCTCTCTTCCCTGGGGCCTCTCCCTCTCTCCCCCTGACCTTCTCTTCATCCCAGTGGCTCTCTCTCTCTCTCTCTCTCTCTCTCTCTCTCTCATCGCCTCCCTCTGTTATAGTCATGGTGTCCTTCATTCTTTTGGAACAGGAGTTTTTTCTCGAGGGTCTGACCCAAGCACATTGTCACAATGACGCATTCTCCTTCTGCTGCATGACCGTGCACATGAGCACATCTGCATTTGATAAACTGGCGGCTGAAACACACACATCCGGCCCGTAACAACACAAGGCTTAATTTACCACAAAGTGACTTCTCCAACTACATATGCCTTGGTCTTTCATTGAACATACTCTTAGACCAGATCAACTGAACTTAGCTTCATAAAATCCTCCCTAAACTCAGCTGTAGTGTGTCTGACTGGGAGAGGTACAGCATATGAAACACAAAGGTTAACTTGCTGTAGTGGGTATGAACCAGCAGGGGGCAGCAGACACCAACACACGGATTGAATATCTATTTAAACCACAGGAAACACGTTGAGGGTGAACATTGATCTCTAATGGTGCTAAGAAACAACAGCTGCAGGGACAAAACAAAACACATTATTCATAATTTAGAAAACTTTCAGATCAAGATTTTCTTTTAAATATTTCATTACATTGTTGTTTAACAGTTCACGTTTAGCTGATAAATCTATATAGAGAAATCACTATATGCTCCCTAATGTACAGCACATATGCTATTGTGATACATAGTGAGATTAATGTGGAATATGTAGTATCTATCCAATGTGTTCCAGTTACAGTGCTTTTATACTTTTATTGTGCATGATAATTAGGCTGAGATTGCCCAGTGAGCTGAAGTGTAGCGGCGGACGTGCAGACAGCAGGGGGCTCAGTTGCATCAAGAGGCTTCCCACTGAGTCCTGAATTGAAAGTTTGTTTTACTTACAGTTCTGGAAATGAAATTAGCACCACCGGGCAAAATGACACTACATCTGAATTTAGAGGCAGCAGGAGCGTTTAATTGAACCTATTACGATGCTTTGAAGACATCTGATAAAGGGAGCATCATTTTAGAAAATAAATGAAGCATGCCTTGTGTTTGTTTAAGTAATGTATTCAGATTCTTGCATATTGTGCACATTACGAGAACGGGTGCTCTGCTCGCTCAGCTCCCTCTCTTACTGTGACCAATCAGCAGCAGTGGAGTTGTGATATAACACATTCACAGTGATAAAAGGATGCCGGGGAGAGGATGATGCTGGAGTAGCAGCTCCCCTGCCAGCTGTGCTTGAGAACGGAAAGCGTTCCTGATTTTGTTTACTAAAAACTAGTGGAGAAGAGAAACGCTGAAATCCTTTACATAAGTGTAGAGACACCACGATGGAAAATTACTGCTGCATTCAGTATTTCACTCAAAGGCATGGCAAACTCTGTGATTTTTCATTTGAACATTTTTATTGTCATCACTGGGTCTAGAAAAAATCATGACAGTGAGACGATCTGAAGTCCTTTCTGTGCAGAGATTTTTTGTTGGGGATTAAAGTCACTCTCACTTGTAAGAGTGAAATGATCCAATCAGAGCACACCTCAGTTTGGTTGACTCTTCAGGTGCACCTGTTACCCTCCACTGGCCCCAACAAACAGAAGCAAGAGTAACTATTAGCTTCTTTGTCGGTTTTGTGCTATTCCTCGATATAAATACACCCTTTTACCAGGGATTAGGTTGCAGTACCAGTCTGATGTTATATCAGAGAAGGAGAGGGCTATAGCAAAGTGCTTCAGTCTAATGCTGCGTTCAAAACAACTTGGAAGTTGGAGAACTCCAGCCCAGAGATCTCTGACTTCTGACACTGTATTCATGCTGCAGGGTAACGCAGGGAAAACATGGATATCCAAAGGAAGTTTGGTGGATATGGTGGGTAACATTACAATCCTACGTTAGTTCCATTGACACTGCACTGCCCTTTGCAGGGTGGTGCCACCAGCTAGTAGCTAGTCACAATGGGGTGAGTAAAAACCCAAGACAGAGGGGAAAATAGCTCTTCAATTGCACATATTGCCATAATCAGGGTGAAATATAAACATATTTCACAGATAAATGTCACCCAATACCTTTATGACAGTTCCATCCTCACCATTACTGATGAAGACCGCCATGTTCGATGTCGTCACTGATGTCAAGTCGGATAAATCAGAGCTCTGAAATGACACCTGCATTTCCAAAGGGAGCTAAAGCCCACTCAGCCCTGCTGGAATGTATTACTGAGGAAAATGCAGTCTAAAACGCCATTCGTTACAATTAGGCTTCTGACTTTCAGGAATTCAAATCTTGGCGGATGATGAGGATGGGGATTTACCGTCCCTTTATGTAAAAATATAAGTAGGCATTAGCAGTAAAATTTACTGAGGTGTGAAGAGTAAAAGCAGTCCAGAATGATGAATTGGAAGAAGACGGTTCTTTAAAGATGTGTTGAATCACTGATGCACCAACCTGTAAGAAGTAGCCCGCCCCCAAGTGCTCCATATAGTGTTGGCTAGTTTCAACTCTAACAGTGCATCTTGTTTTGCATGTCAAAGTCTATTGTGCAAAGTAACTAATGACTCGCAGCTGTCAGATAAATGTAGTGCAGTAACAAGTGTAATACGTCCCTCTAGTGCAGTATGATGTCTCACAAAAAAAGAAATACCCTGCTGAAGTTGAGTAAATTATGTTCTAATGCTTTTGAAAACATATGAATCTGATCTGATACAATGTTATCAGCTTTAAAGATAATGATGGATATGCCTCTGATAAAAAAAAAAGGTAACTTGTAAGTAATGGTTTAATAATGGTTTTATAATGGTCTAGGTCAGATCAGCACTTTGGTGTGCTTTATGGTAAAGACTGTTATTACATTGTTGCTGTTGTTATAGTGTAAGTTACTGCTTTAAAGTGAGCATGAAACTGGGTCTGCAGACATAGTAGGCTGGAAACACTGTACTATACATCCTAAATAAACTCTAACCTGGAAAGCCACTTTGAGAAATGAACTTTTCTTCTGTTGCTCAAGCTATTACAAACTGGCGGTTTGACAGTGCCCCCTTTTCTTTCAGGACTCGGTGGTTAGTATTGAGAGGTGGCCCCCGACTGTCAGTGAAGGTAGATTGCCTGCCACTCTCAGCAGCCAGCTCCCTGTCACAAAAATTACTCTTTAGATCAGAACAAACACACCCTTCCATCAGACAAACAGGATTCTGCTCCACCTTGCCTCTGGTCTAACTACATGGCTGTGGAATTTAATGTTAGACCCACTTCTCATCTTCTGCACGCACACACACACGCACACGCACACACTCCACCCACAATCTTCTTTCTTCTATCGCCCACTGAATCCCCCTCGCTCCCCTTTCACTTATCTCCCTCGCTCTGCTAGATGCTCTTCTCACTCTCTGCCACTCGATCTCTCTCTCTCTTTCTCATGCTTTTCCCCTCATTCTCCTTCTCTTCTCTTCCCTTCACGTACTATGTCCTGTAATCCTTACCAGCAGAGAGGGTAGTGTCATTTGCATAATCTGAATTAGCCTAATCTGTCGTCCTGGCGGCAATGGAGAGGGCTCGCTCTCACTGGCCTCTTTACTGGCGGAGAGCGCTCTTCAAGAAAGTAGGAGCCCCACTCGCCGCCTTACCCAGGAGGCAGAGAGACGACTCATAAAAATAGACTTTGACTACAACAAAGTCCTATTTACACCGTGCAAAAGCTGCACACATAATCGTGTTCCATGGCATGGATTCAAACTCCGAGACTACGGCTTAGTCTGAGTTGCATTGTTTCCTGCAGTCAACCAAGCCAGTGGACACACACCGAGTCCCCTGACTGGCCTTTGGGGTAGTTCCTTCAAAGTCTAGACTTACTTTATTTAAAATCACACACACACACATTCAGCCACATATCCTCAAACTCAGGCATACACACACACAGACACAATATCTCAAGGGTACAAACTGTCATAAATACATCTTGGCACGCACTTGCACACAAAACAATACACACACACACACTCCCATGCACATGCACACAGTTACACACTCACACATCTGTTTGCTTACTAATCCTTTGGAGCCAAAAAGACTCAAGTGCCTGAGGGTATTTGCAAGGGGTGTGTGAAAATGTTTGTGTGTGAAAAACCGGGCATTCTGCAACCCACTCACATACACAGACAAAATGCAGTGTCACACAAGCTCGTGTGTCATCGTTAATTAATTTTGGGAGCGAGTGAGTCAAACAAAGCTCATTTACGCACATCAGCGCGGCAATATTGATTTTTGAGTAAATACATGTCTAGACTCATAAGATAGACAAAGATGCAAACACAAACACACGCACACGCACGTGCAGACACACACACACACATCTGCTCTGTGCAGACAGGAAAATGTGCACCGAAAATCACACATATTCACCGTTGAGAGGAAAGCGAGGAGAATGACAAGATGGCTTAATAAGCACTCACACCAGTTAATGGGAGCGTGGGTGATGGAGAAAGGGAGCAAATGAGAGAGAGAGAGTGGAAGCACAAAGGAGGGAAGGAGAGAGGTATGGGAGACGACAGCGCTAGGAGGAGATTGTGGCAGCCCGTCGGAGTGTGTGGGAGAAACGAGAAGAAAGTAAGATAAAGAGAAGAGAAAGAGGCGCGGAAGAGAAGTGGGAGGGAGAGACAACAGAGGGAAAGAGGCAGTGAAGAGACTGGCGGTGGGGGGAAAGTGGAGGAGAGAAAAGCACAAAGATGTGCAACAGTCACAGAAAAATAGAAAAATCCAAGAGGAAAAGGGTAAAGGAGGGCAGCGGGAATGTGAAGCGGCAAGCGGGAGCAGCAAAAGGCGAAAAAGAAAGCGAGATAAGAGACGGAGCAAAAGAGTGACAGAGAGGGAGAAGATTAAGACAACACCGCTGCAGGGAGAAGAGTGAAGGATGGAATGATGGTGGGCGGAAAAGAGATGAAAAATTCACCAGAGAGAAAGCAGGGAGGGAAAAAAAATGGCATGTGGAAGAGTTGGCAGAGAGACGGACTGTCAGAGGCCACCAGCACAGACGGCCCAGCCAAGAGAACAGCAGCGAGGGAAACAGGAAGACAAGACCACCGGGTAGAGGAAAACAAGCGGGCAAGACAAGCTGTCAGAGAGGGAGAGACAGAGAAGCACACCTGACAGAGAGGAAAACAGGTCAACCTCAGGAAAAAACACACACACACACACACAGACAACCTTGATAAAGCAAAAGCACGGTGAAGATAAGCTGGCATGCAAACAGTCCAACGGGCAACCAACGCAACCACCAGCTCCAGCTCGGAGAGGCACCACGGCGAGCTCGTGCTCATGAGGATTTATCACACAGGAATCTAATCTCACATTATTACAGCCGAGCAGTGCCTCTCTCCGTGCTGCAGTCAGTGTCGCCGTCCCAGATAACGCCGTATCTGCAACGGCACAGAATACAAGCCCCCACAACAACACCCCACAATACAAGCAACACAAGCCCCCGCCACTCTAATCCTGTACATGGCTAACACATTAGAGCAGGGGAAAAAAGGGCGAGCATAACATAACGGCATTAGAATCACAGCACGTGCTGATCAAAGAGCCCTTCAGATCCTAGACATATGTCAGCTTTTTTTTCATATTTTGGAGGCTTGTTTTCACAAAACAGGAAGGAGTAAATGCCGGCGTGAATTATTTTGACATTTTTCCCCAAATGTGGGTGCATGTGTAATCATTCCGCTCTTTGTAATAGTGACAAATTAAAGCCCTCGCCTCTCAGACACCCGTGAGGAGAGGTGGTTGCTGGAACGAGTCGGGAGGGAAAAAAGAAAAAAAAAAAAAAAACAGTTAATTCAGAAAATGAAACCTTGCCGTTCGTCTGGGAAAAGTCCTGTTTAATTTGTAGGTAAAAGACTATGCATCAACGAGTAAGTTTAAAGGACCGCGCCCAATTTATAGGGGTTATTTTGCATGTCACCATAGATTCGCTGCTTATTGTGGCCATTCAGTGGAACAGCCAGTTTGGATTTATGGGATTTATATAAAAGAGGTTTACCGCCTCATGATAGAATGAGCAGCAAGCGAGGCAACAGGTCGTCATAAAACACCGTGTCTCCTCTCTCTTCACTCGCTGATCTTATTTACCTCTCCCTCTCCTTCTCTTCCACATGGCCTTGACTTACTTAGGAATACCCCAATCTCATCATAACCCCCCCACCCACCCCCCACCCCCGCAACCCCTCCCACCCAAAACTGACATCTTTTGTTGCCATGGCTACTGTGCTTGCTTCCAAGGTAACAGCAAGATGGAAAAGCAGTGTGTGAGCAGAGTGACAAATACCCTCTACATGTGTGTTTACCAGCAGCATTGCCCACGTCTGCGCGTGCAGCCGGACATAAACACACTGACGCATGCACGCACACACACACTCACACACACACACATACACACACACACCCACCCACCCACTCACACACATACACACGCACCGTCGCCAGCACTTACTACCTTTCTTCTTCAATTTGCTCTGTCATTACGATAAGCTGAACAAATCCATGCAGCCATAACATGGGTGTAAATACTCAGTGCTCACACACACACACTCACTCACTAATTTGTACTGAACAGACACTTTTGTCTTTGGAACACCTGTTGGTCTCTCTCTCTCTCTCTCTCTCTCTTTTAACGCAACATGCTTTTGTTGATAGCATCCCTGCACAAATACCAGCAGTTGTTTAATCATTACTCTGCAGCCAATGTGTATTTGCATTAGTGTGTGAGTGTGTGTGCATGTGTGTGTGTGAGAGAGAGGGAGAGGGAGAGAGATTCACCAAAACATGCTTTGGCAATATTGTATGTGATACAGTCATGCCAATAAAGCTTTATTGAATTGAATTGAATTGAATTGAGAGAGAGAGAGAGAGAGAGAGGAAAAGTGAAAAAAGCACACCATCAAAACTTTTGTTTTTGTATGCCTGTGTGTGTGTGCATGCCTGCGTGTTTGCCAGGCAGAGAGAGAGAGTAGGAGAGAGAGGGAGGTGTGAGAGTATGTATGTGTGTGTGTGTGCATGTGTGTGTGTGTGTGTGCTCCCTCACCCCTGGACGGCCTCCTCTGCTTGGTCTGCATGGTCAGTGTACCCACCACGGCCCCCATGTTTGCTGTCGTCGTCGTGGAAACAAGCACGTCTAAGCTGGAGTCTGTTTCTGCCCGTCACGTGTTGGAACGGCTACAACGCACACACACGTTCCCTCGCTTTCTTCCCTTCTCTCATCCTCTCTTCCCCTCTCAATGGCCGCTCTCACCACAAACCCTCTTACTATCATCCCTCCTTTCTTTTTTTTCTCACCCGCTTTCCAACACATATGGCGCTCCTCCTCCCTTTCTCTCTCTTTCCCTTCACACACACACACACTCTCCCTCCCTCCATCTCCCTCCCTCTCGCCTGCCTTGTTTTTCATTAGGAGTTGTAGCCTCTCTCTCTCTTTCTCTCTCTCTCTCTCTCTCTCTCTTTCTCTCTCTCCCTCCCACCTTCGCAGCAGCCCAGAGCCAGAGCAGTGCACCAGTGATTCAGTGTGAAATCACCAGGATGTTGATTCACTGAATTATACATTAATAAGACTGTATCCGTTTGATTGTAGATGATGAGACTCTGTGAATCACTCTGGGGGGAAAAAAAACAAACATGCCCTGTTACATTTCACACCTAAATGCATCTGCTTTCCTCACGTTTGGAGGACAAATATGCACATAGTTAACCACTCAAATATTGACTTGCGAGTAAATATGAATTATGGAGCAACAGGGCAACACGTGATGCAAATCGGCTGCACCGTGCCTCACTCCTCGCTCTCCCCTCTGTCCACCCCCGCCTCCCAGTCATGGCATCCTCATGAAAGGCCAGAGTGCTCCAATCTATCAACACTTGTGTCCAGTCCATCCGTCACCCCTGCTCATCCAGCCGTAATACACACACACACACACACACACACACACACACATACATACTTAGAGGGTATGTTGGATGAAGGGATGGAGAGAGTGGGTGGTGGCAGACTGGCTATAGAGAAGGGAGGAGAAAGACATGGGGACGAAAGGAAGGGTGAAGCCGGCTTAAAGGCAAGGAGGTAAGAAGAAGGAGCGAAAAAGAGATTTCAAGAGTGAAGGGATAGAGAGATATTTAATAGGAGGGGAGGAGAGAGATCCAGACAAGTGTCCTTCAGTGCATGATTTTCCTGCCAGAGCTGCACACAGGGAGACAAAAAAAATGCACAAAAAATGATTTATTTATGGCCTAATCAATACAGGACACAGGGTAATGGTAGGGTAATAAATAATGATGATAAAGTCAAGCAAACTACAGGAGCTGCCTGTTACACATAGCACGCAAGGCATGTGTAGTTTTAGCGTGCACACAATTGAAGTAGATTTCTAGGAGACTAAAAAGCAGCAGCTTCAAGACCGCATCGCTTATATGAAAATTTTATATATGAGCATACTGCATATGCCTCAATAGTGGAGGAATGTGGTCAAATATAGTCACATATGAACCTGTTGTGGTGGATATGGTGATATATTTGCATCTCACATATGCTGAACAAATACAGGTGCATGTAGCTTACATACAGTATGTGCATATATGAAAGCAACATATTGTCCCTACCGTATGTGCACCCATACCTGCTCAACATGCAGTACTTATATGACAATGACAGCTGTTGACTCAAAAGATATGGAGGATGCATGTATTTGAAATATGCAAAATGTTAGACACAGTGTGCAGGAAAATGAATAGGAAAATATAGGAAAATGTTTCAAATTTGAGTAAATTTCATATATGCAACACAATATGAGAATATAATCATACTTTATTGTCTGAATCGCTCAGGAATTTCTTTTGAGTCATTGGAGTGCCACAGAATCACATATACAAAAAACACACGTTCAGAAATGCATCCAAAGTAGGGCTGGGTGATATGGCCAAAAAATGTTATCACAGTAAAATTCATCAATCAATATCAGTAATTATAACAGTAAAATTTAATGTCATTTTTAAAGTCTAGTTTTGGCTTCTGAGTGATTTATGGGGAAACCAGAATCCTCTCCTGTAACAACACAGCGTGCAGTTCATGTGTGCAGTATGCGTTTCCTGGCTCGTAACCAGGCATGGAACTGTATACTTTTCTTCATTCCTGACACATGATTGATTGTTTGTGTGTCTTCTGTGTGTCTGCTGTCTGTTCTTTCCATATGACTGGCTATGGTTCAGCATTCAGCCGCCAGATTACTGACCAGGACAAAGTGATTCTCACACATCACACCAATCTTGGCTTCACTGCACCGGCGTCCAGATTCTTTTGGAATTGATTGTAAAGTGACTTTTAATCACATACAATGCTCTGAATGATCTGGCGCTGGAGTGTGTGACTGAGCTCTTTACACCTTACAGTCTGAACAGGCCCCTCAGGTCTGCCAGTCTGGGTCTTTCATCTGTTCCAGGGTTCAGGTTAAAAACAAAGAGTGATGGAGCCTTTGCAGCAGTGGCTCCTCGGCTGCAGCATCAGGTCAGAGGACTCTGCTGCTGCTTTTAAAGCTCATCTTAAAACTCACTTCTAAAAAATGCATTTTCCTTACAACTGATTTACTGATTTACTTCCTTGGTTCATGGTTATGTTTTATTTAAAGGGCTATTTAGGTCGTCAATAAAAAAAACATAAAGTACCTGATACATAAACTTTGGTAACAATTTTAATTATAATAATTTTGTAGAGGTTTAAACTGCTGGGGTCAAATTGAGCCCAAACTTAAAAGATGTTAGTAAATTTGAACATAACAGGAGGGTTAACATTTTTTACATGAATACTGAGGAAAATACACTGTTATAGTTTGTTTTGTTCCCCAGCTCAGAACCAACACATGAAAGTGGCACATTTCACATAATGTCTGTAGAATATGTTGCTAAACACATTAAATGCAAAAGCTCTCCTCAGCGCTACACATTCGGTGACACACCAGGCATGTGAAGCCATTGCAAACTGATACGGAAAGAGTAGTTCTACCCGTTAGAATGAAAGACAGCTGCAAAAAGAGCACCTAAAATGAATCCTAAACAAATGTGTGTTGTTGTGCAACCTTGAAAAAAAAAATTAGCTGCTCAAAATGTGTTTGGGCCAGATCTCCTTCATTTATATTGAAGGAGAACAGTGCCGGTGAAGCGTCGGTTTTCACAGCAGGGAAGAAGTTGACGGGTCAAACTTGGAAGATCTTTTACACCCATGGAATAGCAAATATGGGTAAGACCCAGAACAATCACTTTAAAGTACAACACCTTCACACATATACAAAGAAAACATATATTTATAAATGCAGCTAAACACGTTAAAGGTGTTTGACATGTATATTACATTTCTATATGGGAGGTATTATGTGATACTCAGTAATGACATGCAGGCTGCTCAGCTCTGATCCCCTCAGCACCAGCCTGGCTAATAGCCCAAGCTCATCAGATATAACACACACTTGCCTACAGACATGTAGGCTCCAACATGTAGAAGCCACCAGGCGGTGGACGCTGCCAGCTCACTAAGCTCTAAGCCGCGCATCATGCCATTGTTTAGGCAAACAATAATGCTTCATAGGGACTCAGAGCCAGGTTGCATGCAACAAGAAAGGAGCTGGAGAATAGACACATTGTCCTTGGATATCAAGTCAACCATTTTGCTGCTTCTGCAATTGTGCCAGCTGCTCAGAATACGGGATATTTTCGGCTGTTCACAGTTATGGTGAATAATGCAACGAAGCCATATGGGAAGATTTAGCTGGAATGATTTAGGTTGGTGAGTAAAATCTGCAATCTGCTTTTATAAAAATGTACTCATGAGTTGCTCCATTTTTCAGAAGTGCCAGAGAGCCAGAACGGACAGCAGCAGGGAGAGATGCTATCACCCTCCCTGAATACAAACAGGCTCTCTCTCTCTCTCTCTCTCTGTCTCTCTCTCTCTCTCTCTCTCTCTCACACACACACACACACACACACACACACATACACAAACATGCATACATGTAAGAACAGATAGAATGACTGATCACATATCAAGTCCCCGTGGACGGCGGTGGTGTCAAAGCAGCATGAAACACCATGCATGACAATTCCCTGCTGCACACACACACACATACACACACACACCTCAGCCACTCCATTCGCTCTGCCCCGCTATATAACACGGCGCCTTGAATGTG
Source organism: Myripristis murdjan (assembly GCF_902150065.1). Classification (NCBI taxonomy): domain Eukaryota; kingdom Metazoa; phylum Chordata; class Actinopteri; order Holocentriformes; family Holocentridae; genus Myripristis; species Myripristis murdjan. The sequence goes on from NC_043989.1 coordinate 23,210,884, forward strand.
CCTATAGGAATTTACGAGCTATCAAAGGGAATTCTCCCCCTCCACCGCACCTCACTTCATCTTTATCCTTAAACCATATCTATTCATCTCAATCCAACACCCTTATCTACGAATTTGTCTCGAGGCATGCACCCTGTGCCAATATGCCTTTATCTATCCATCTTCCTGTATAAATCTTTGCTCAAGTATCAGCCTGGTGTTGCTGTCATTACAAACACACACCCTGGCTTGTTCCAAATCTCCCCCTCCATCTCTCGCTATCTACCTCCACTCTCTGACAGGCCTATTTCCACACACTGACAGAAATGTTTCCCTTTCTGGTAATCATTTCTAAGTCTGTCTGTAGAAGAGAGGGAGCAAGAGAGAGGTTGGAATGAGTTGGTGTGTGTGCATGTATGTGTGTGTGTTTGTTTCTTTGTGTGTGTGGAATAGCAGCGCTGAATAGCCCGGTGTTTCCCTGCAGGCATGTGAGGGAATAGCTACAGACTGTTTTACAAGGCCCCTGTCAAACTGAATGGTAGGTAGGGGAGAGGGGCAGCAGGGGGAGAGAGAGTGAGAGAGAGAGAGAGAGAGAGAGAGAGAGTGATGGCGGAGGAAGAGAGCAAACCAGCAGGAAGGAAAGCAGAGGAGGCGGAGAAGGAAAAATATTTGGTGATGAAAGAAGGGAGCGAGAAGTGGGAAACACAGCAGGGAAGCTTCCACAGGGAGATTAGAGAGCTGAAAAAAAAAGAGGAAGCAGCGGGTAACAAGAAGCAGAAGAGTGGAGTGGGCGAGCAGCAGATACAGAGGAGAGAGGGAAGCGGGGACGTGCAAAATCCTCATAAATTTCCTGACAAGGGAATGGAAGAACAAAGACGAGAGAAAAGGGAATGAGGAGAGAAAATGAAGCTCTAGAGATCTTGATTAAGATTAAAAAGCTGGACGCTGGAAGCTTTAGAAAAAATCAGCTCAGCTCCTCAAAAGCGGCACGCTCAGAAAACCTTGAAGGTAACCCGTGGGCCTCCAGCCTCAAAAAACGGCATCGCCTTGGTTCCAGAGAGGTTCACACTAACAATTACAGATTATGGGTCCATGTTGGCGCGCGATGTGCTCATCAGCAGCTGCACAAAAGCCGTTAGGATTTCTCATAGGGGGCGACGTAGCCTCAGACAGGAAAGAACATGTCTATTAGGAGAATCAATACTAATATCCACTGCTGTCGAAATGAGTCCGCACACATATGCCTCTCTGCGTCGTTACGAGCAGACACATGCTGAGCTCCTCGCCGGCTCCCATCACATTATGAAAAAAGAGAATAATTAAAGGAGCCTCTGCTATTGATCTACTATCATCTAGGTCAGATAGGGAAAGAGGGACAGGAGAAAGAGAGATGGAAGGGGAGCAAGAAGAGACACACCAGAGGAGATCAAGAGGGATGGAGGAGAGGGAGCGTGGATGTGGAAAAGAAGATGCAAAAGGAGAGAGGCAGGGGAGACGAGACGAGTGGAGAAAAGTGGATAGAAAGTTTGAAAGTTTGCAAGTGAATAATCAAAATGCCACAAAAACATCACGTTTGTGTTTTCATGACATCTGTTTAAGCGATTAAAAGCATGGCATCATCATCTGACCGTTGCTACGGGCAACTACTCTGTTTGCTAGCCACATGGCCTTTCTTAGAATCCCGCATGTGTGAGACAAAGGATGGCCTTGATTTATTCATGTGTCCTCCTGCTCCTGTCGACGTTACCGCCATGACAGCAGCTCGGACCGTCTGAGGTCAGAGGTCAAAGAGCAGCAGGTCATGGGGTTAAATCTCATGAACATGTCTTGATTTTAATGATCAAACGTGTTGGCTGCAAATTATTGCATTTGTTTTCCTTTCACCTTAAGCATGTGAAAACGTACAGTCACAGTTTTGGTATTTTATTTGACAATTAGGCAGTTTTCATCAAGAATTTTGTTTCTTATTTGACATGTAAAATGCCCATTAAAAGGGCTGAAGGAAAGACAGTAGATGATTCAGAGAGAATAAATGAAAAAACAGATGCACTGGAGAGAAGCACAGATGGAGAGAAAGAGAGAGAGTGAAAGAGAGAGAGAGGGAGAGAGAGAGAGAGAGAGAGAGAGAGAGAGAGAGAATGGCAGGATGGGAAAAGGGAATACAGTTGTCTTCCACTCCGACACGCTTCCTGCTTAACTATTATTCTCATCTAACTAGGCTGACCTGGGATGTGATGCCTTGGTACACACACACGCACACGCACACACGCACACATGCACACGGACACACACATACACACACACACACATGCAGAGGCATACACAAACTGGCAGAAGACTGAACAGAGGAAATGTGCTTCCTGACTCATCCCAGATTGGCTAGAAGAGGTTTTATCCTCCAGGACTGGAAGAGGAACAGGAGAGCAACTCTGAGTGACAGTCAATCTATTGGACAATCAGTGTGTGTGTGTGTGTGTGTGTGTGTGTAGAGAGTGGTTGTGGGGGTTCACCACTGCGCCAACAGCCGCAGAAGCAGCAACATGTTGACAACGCACTCACAACTCACTACACACTCATCCATGCACCCACCCACACACACACACACACACACACACACACAAACACAAAAACTAACTAAACTAACACATACACATTCCCTCATTCCACTTGCGGAATTGGGGGGCAGGGAGGCCGTCTGTCCCCGCTGACGCCCCCATGTTTGAAAAAGCATCACTAAAGTGCCCTTCAGGGTACCAAAAATGAGATAAAGTGCTAAATTTTGTGACTTTCACATAGGAAAAAAGATCAAATGCCCTCTATGGTGCCCCTTCATGCAATAAATAATAATAAAAATATGAATGAATTACAATAAATTCGGTGCTCCTCTGATGGAGAAGTGCCCCTCCAGTGGATAAAATGTGCTGCAGTGCCGTAAAGGGGGTCCCTGCATGTGTGAGACTGTGTGAGGTTTCTTAATGGAGGTTCCCTAAGTGTTCTTTCTGATGAAGAAAACTCACAAGGTGCACTCTGAGATGCCCTTCCATGTGAGAAAACACCATGAAGTGTCCATGAAGAAAAGATGCAGCGCTCTATGGTCTCCCAGTCAAAGAGTCCTGTAGGGCTGAGGCTGGGACGGCAGGCCAGGGCTGCCACCAAACACACTGCAAAATGTTTACTATGGGTTTTTGCAAAGGGCCAATAAGGTGATAGCTTGCAAGCATTTTGATGTAATCTGATGTAACCTGCACCGTCCCTGCTGTTTTATTTTTCAAAGTAGCCTTTGGGTTAGTTGTTCAACTTCGATTCACCTGTGCAGGTGTTCAGTTTCAGCCCCTCTCCACTGCTCAGCTGTCAGAGGGGCTCACACCCTGCATCCCTCTGCAGTGTGGGAACACAGCATGCTGACCTCAGGTTGTCAAGTTTTACCAGTTACAAATGACCAAAGACAAATGTGTGTACACTGGAAGTGCTTTTATAGCTAGCTCTGTCATATTTTAGGCTAGATGCTAGCTAACTTAACAGGTACCTTTCTTAGCTGATTCTATGCAAACCTCAATTTGGAAATCAAGCAGAAATGCAAACATCCTCCGCCAAGGGAATTATTTTAGAGTAATTTGAACAAAAAGCCTATAGGACTTCAAAGTTTGGTGTGAATTGCCTTTTCACTTGATCTAAGACTGGTTTTAGTATTGAGCTCCCATGTGGTTGCAGAATGCCAAGGAGAGAGAAACAGATTCAAAAGGAGCTGAAAAAAGCGGCCAGAGGCAGCTTTTCTTTGAGCTGCAGGAGTAAGGCTGGAGATGAAAATAAAGGAATGTATGGCTGGATGTCCTCTCACTGCTGGCTGTGTATGGGCCTTAGTTTAGATGATCACTGGGAGTCTGGTGCATATGTATCAGGAACATGGTCAAGAATGCTCATTAAAAAGTGCCTCAAACATTTAAAGGCACTGACTAGTTTTTATAGTTGGGTTTTATAACTGGACTGAAAAAACTGAGCTATTCTTTTAAAAGGAAGAACTATATATCTTGTTTATGTGATGCTGAGGTGAGTTAATTAATGCGGTGTGTTCTTTTGTAATGCAGTTGCGACACAACATTATATACAGTACATTTATATTGAATTATTGTAATAAAAGTATTGTTATTTGTTCTGTTTCATCATTCATGATGCATCGTAGATTTTTGCATGCTGATGGACCGCCTGTCATGCAATAGGTGCCCTTTTTATTTTTTCGCCCCTGCCCTTCAAACAGCCTGAGTCCGCCACTGCCTCATTCACTGTCATTGTACACTCTATCGCTTGTAAACACACACATGCACACACACACACACACACACACACACATACATGCGTCAGTGGATTGACACAACTCTGGGCCGTGACTCATTGGCCTGCTGCTCATAGGGGCGCAGGGACACATCATACATTATTCACGGCAAAACGGGTGCACACTCACACACACACAATTGCTTGACATGTTTTTCGCACACACACTCAAGCATGTACCAACACCCACGAGCTCGCATAGTTAGATAATGTATTTTTAACAGCAGAACACTCAGTGTTATTTACAGTCCCAGTTTGTCCTGTAACACTCTTTGGTAACTTAATAACACAAGGCCACTAGCTCACAGCAGCGTGTGTCACATACACCAAACACTGTCGTGTGTCTGAAAGTTACAGCAATGGCAGAGGCTCCCAACTTCTTTTGTTTACTTCTCATTTATTTACCAGAATGTTTTATGCAGCAGATGCTTGAGGATGTTTGTCTCGCCTCCATCCCCTCTCTCCAGTGCGACAGCCCTTTCTCTGGCAGATGTCGCATACCGAATTGGCAAACTCAAATTCAAAATTTGTCACTCAAACATTAAAACTTGAGCACAATTCATCGTTGCATGTGCCGCTGTGAAAAGCGTGAATGCTGCAGCAGCTACGGCTACATGTGTCTCATTTCAGCTGTGACATTGGCTTTTTTGCATGTCACATTTCCCTGCTGTCCCATCTGTGTATTCAGGGTTAACCATGCATATAGAGTCAGAACTGACTAGCTATCTATGTACGTCATCCGTATTTCGCATGTTGGCTCTCATTACATGGGCCTAAAGGCAAGCAAGGCAAGCGTCGAGCTGTCTTCCCAGATAAATTGCATGGAAAATGTTTATCTTTGAAGAAGCGAGTGAAGCGTTTGGCTGTAAATATTATGCAAATACGGTGTCTTTATATATTTTGTATAATGATTTTTTTATTTAATAAAATGCTTGAGCATGGGTTTAATCTGGAGGATCAAAAGATCAAAGGCTGACAGGCGATCCTAAATGATAGACATTTTTTTTTTTTTTTTTTTTTTTTTTAATGGAAATGGGGTCCTTGTGTGAATATTTATGTGTTATGTGGAGAGGGTTGAGAAATCAGTCGAGCAGGGGTTCAGCAAAGATATGAGCATGTGATCTTGCAAATCATATCGTATGCTCATGCTGGAAAATAAAATGTACATGAATACTGCACACTAAGTCACGCACACAAACACGCGCAGAGCTTTGGGCATGGGATTAACCAGTAACCCGTTTTGATATTGCCATGCATCTAATAAAGCTCTTTTGCTGGTGTAATTGGCCCTTTTGGTGTGCTTCTTTTGATGTGTGTGGATGAGAGAGAGGGGTGGAGGCTGTCGAGCCTATTAAAGATACAGGGCTTGTGTTCGCTTCACGCCGGAGCTCTTTAGCCCTGCAGCAAAAGGATACATTAACCCAAACGCACTTGTTCTCCAGGGGGGCTCACATAAACTTTTGCACACACACACACACACACATATGCATGCACACACAAACACATACATATATTTAAATATTTCCTGCTGGCCTTGTACCCAAACACGCTTAACTGAGGCTTCAAACGCTTCAGATGATCTTAGACTTGGGCGAAGCTATCCTTTGCGAAACTTCTAACACAAAAAAGACGAGAGAATTGAAGACGGCGCAAGAGAGACAGAAAGAAGCAGGAAGAGAGGGAGAGAGAGAGAGAGAGAGGCAGACGGAGAGCAAGAGATGATAGTAAAGGCAGACAAATGGGCAGAGATCAAGCAGAGAGTGTGGCTTGGGGAATAAGAGAGAAATGTTGAAGGGAGAAACACATAAAAGACAAAATGAGGAGGTGAAATGAGGTGAGAGCGCGAGCAACACAAAGAGAGAGGGTGGAAATTTGCTTGACAGAGCGACGGAGCACAGAGGAATGAAGGCGGAGGCAAAAAAACAAATGGAGCGGACGGACGGGGAGATGAATGTGTCGGCGAGGTGCAGGTTTTGTAGTTTATAACATACCCGCCGGAAAATATTTCATACCAGCAGAGTAGTTTGTGCAAGGTGACAGTGGATAAGTGCATTTCACTCCCTGAGGCAGAGAGAGATACACATGGCTAAATGGGAACTCATCCCTTACCAGCCGTCAGCCCGTGACCATGGGAGCTGATCAGGGCACTGCTTAATATCCCTGCACCTTTTAACGTGCATGCCTGGCTCCCAGCTCTCCTCCCTTCTCTGTGCAACTCTGTCTCACTCAGAGTCACTCTCATCTGCGCGGCCCGAACCCTGACAACCCCCTCTTCTTCATATGATCTGTGCCAGATCCTTTTATCTGTCGTTCCCTGTCTCTTGTAGTCCCTCGGGGCCAGTTCCACACTACAGGAGAATACCTATGTGGGTCTTATTCAGGCAATATCACTTCGGTTTAATTTGGCAAGCCGGACTGAGAAAAAAGCCATTTCACTTACTGCGCGCACTCACAGTCTTGCAGAATCGTAGCTTTCTCAGTCTTAAAATCATCTCTCTATCACCCCTAAAACCTGACCAGCCAGGAGTCCACCTTTGGCCAGGCAAAGGTATAAAATACTGCATTTCTTCTGGAGGAACACACAACACAGGGACCCTTTTTGAGGAACCAGAAACCCTTAACCTCTGTTCCTCCCTCATTTTGCCTTAGGGGTTAAAAAACATACTGCAATTCTCACTTTGCATGATTGGGTAAAAGCAGTTTATTCTTTTCACTTCTTGTTTTTCGAATGTCCTCAATCTTTTGTTCAAACATTTCTCTCTTCCTTCAATGTCTTCCAAATTGACTATTTGGATTCTTACCCATTTGTTGTTTTTCCCTGGTCCATGAGAGTGTAATACATCCACCAAGTAGGCCTATGGCTCTTTAAATCTTTCTTTCGTTTGGTGGAAAAGGGGCAACAGCAACCTAAAGAGCTCTCTATGGCAGGGAAAAATGAAGCATTTTGTTCCTAACTGAAATCACCACCATTTATAAAACATGACAGTTACTCCGACAAAAGCATTAAGTGCAAAGGGTAAAGATAGATGATGATACATTTCAGGCTTGCAGGTAGTTTTAGTACTTAAAACTCTTGCTTATACTACATCTGCTGTGTTTGAAGTAAAACCCATTACACGTTATTACCCTGGACCAGTGGTTCTCAAGCTTTTTGGTGTCAGGGACCCCAAAATTGATTCACATCAGTCTGTGGACCTGTATTCGAGATTTGAGGTGTCTGGAACTCCATCTGATAAAATTTTGTTATTCCATAACTGTTGATACTGTAGATTGGCAGATTAAGAATCAATAGTGTGAAACCGAGGAACAAAGAAGTCATTCTTATACATTTTCTCATTGGGCTAACTTTTAGTCAGTGAAATAATAGTGAAATTAAAATATTTACCATTTTTCTGAGGACCCACTGGAACCCCCTCAAGGACCCCTGGGTGTCCCTGGACTCGAGGTGGACAAACGCTGCCCGAGACATCCCCGACAGCCTTGTGTCAGGTCAGGGACTTGAGGTTATCCCAGAAAATAATTAACAGGTCAAGTTTGAAAACCTCTGTCCACATTTCTCAACAGGCTAATTTTGGGTCAGTCTCAGCTGGTTGCTGCCTCATGGTGGGTTGTGATCAAGGATAGGCCAACTTTCCATGCAAAATGAAGGAGCCCTGCTTTCATTAGGCCACTTTCCATAACATTGCGGCAGATGGAGAGACCCACACAGACACACTCACTGACACACACTCTGCAGCCCCCTGAGGAGCAACCTTGCCTCCTTCCTCAACTTTTCTCCCACTCTTTAACTCATCGACTTCCTTCCTCCACAGCCACAGCCTCACACCACAATAGCGCAAACTTCAAAGCGCCTGTTATTTAGAGGTTACCCTAGCTAGAGGATAGCCTTTCCCGCAACAAGATTCGAAGTTATAAATAATCTCAGCTGCTTGCTAAGCATTGTTGTCTTCCCCCAGCTGGCAAATGAGTTGTGGCTGAAAAGTGGGAAAAAAATGGGAGAGAACAACATGGCCGAGTTTCTCTCTTTAAAAGAACCGGGCAGGTGTTGTTTCAATAATTTCCCACTGCTTCATATTTTAGGCCACAGAAAATATTCTCCTTTAAAATGCGTTTGAAGTGTCTGTTCAGAGCCACTTGCAGATCTCAGTTTATTATGGATTGAAATGAGCCAAAGGTTAGAAAAAAAAAAAGGGGGGGGAAAAATCCCATGCAGGTCGCCATATGGTTGAAGCTGTAGTTTGGCACAACCATTTATTACATCTCCTGGGTGTTTTTACAGCAGTTTTAAATAGTCTGTGTGGTCCAGCTCTCTCGCACATCTGACAGGTATAAAGTCTAACTATTAATATAGATAAATTTAACCCAGGATTTATGAAATATTAACAGCACAAAACCTTCATCGCCTACACATTTTGCCTCTGCACCACAGCAATGTCTATGCTGCTATTAATCATTTCTGCATGTTTTCCTCTCTTCTTCTCTTACATTCTACATGTGGAAGCTCGGTGAATCTACGTTGCTCTAGCTCTAGGTCTGTGTGAATCCATTCTGCGTGATGCAGCTCTGTGTCAGCTGGAGATAACAGTCAGTGTTGAGGTCAACAGACACAGGACAGACCATGGCCACAGGCTGACGGATTACACTACTGATTTACTACACACACCATAAACAGTCTGACACACACACACACTCGCACACACGCACACACACATGCGCACAGCACACACACACACACACTCCCACATTATCATGCACACATACACAGCGATTTATGTGTGCAAACATTTTCATGGACAAAGCCGCCCATGCACACACACTGATTTGGGTGTATGCACATACACACAATCACACACACACACACACACACACACACACACAAAGAGAGAGAGGGAGTCAGTGCCAGTTTCCTCCTGTCAAACAGTAGCAGGATAGACAGGAGGCAGGTTGGTTTGAAGAGCAGACAGGGGTGAATACCATCACCTTTTATAGACATGCCCCATGGCACGGCTGCATGCACACATACACACACACACACACACACACCATTTGTAAATCCCCAGTTCAAACAAGGGGGACAGATGGCCCCAAGATTGCATCCGAAAACCGATAATGAATTCATTTTTTTGCCAACTTTGCATCGCTTTTGCGGTCAATATACATTCAGCTCACTGCCATAATGCACTGCTTATGCAAAATGCATCCTTCTCTGAATACACATGCACGGATCCGTCATTATGTTCAAAAAATGCAACATGACAGGTGTTTCTCCCATATGACATCCAGCATGCATGTGCTCACATTCATGCACACACATGCGCAGACTCGGAAACACACACACACAGACATACGCACAGGCCCTATAAACTCTGTGGAAAAAAAAAAAAAAGCAAAGATAAATTCTTACCTTTACGATAGTTCACCTGCTTGGATTGCATGGAGAAGGTTCCTACCACAAGCCCCATGTTGACTTCTGGTAACAAACAAGGTGAGTGTGTATGTGTGTGTGTGTGTGTATGTCTGTCTGGCTGCTTACCTAAGTCTGTGAGAATGTGTGAGAGGGTGTGTGTGTGTGTGTTTCAATTAAGTTAGTCCATCAGCACGACTGTGTGTGTGTGCAAGTACAGATATCACTTCTCATGCTGCCTAACACCCACACAGCTCTACTGCTTCTGCTCGAGGGTGCGTGTGTCTGTGTGTGTGTGTGTGTGAGTGAGAGAGACAGAGGAAGAGGATGTGTGTGACTGAGTGCGCGAGTGTGTGTGTGAATGAAATAGAGGGCGCACATGCACTCTGAAGCTACCTTTGTCTACGCTGTCACTGAAGCTGCCTATTTTACATCCTCTCCTATCTCTCTCTTTCCCTTGCCCACCCTCCCTCTTCTCTCTCTCTTTCTCTCTCTCTCTCACTATTTATCTCACTCTCTCTTTCAGTGTGTGTCCCCTGCCACCAGACTGTCATTCCATCAATTCCTCTGTGCCTCTTTATGTATCTGCTCCTCTCTCTTCTCCCTCCTCTCCTCCTATTCGTCTCTGTCGCTCTGTCTCTTTGTCTGTCTGGCGGGGAACGAGGGATTGCACACTGTTGCACGGGGGAAAAAAAGGAGAGGGAGAGAGAGAGAGAGAGAGGAAGATGTGGTCTATCTCTTGCTCTGCCTCACCAAGAGAGCAGGGAAAACCTCAGGAGAGAGAGAGAGAGAGAGAGAGAGAGAGAAATGGGGGAACACGAATAAGCGATGAGTATGGAAGGAGGAATAAAAGGGGAGAGGGAGAAGAGACAGAGACGAATTAGGAGAATTCACAAACGGCAGGGGAGGTGAAGGGAGGGGAGGAAGGGGAGGGGTGAAAAGGAGAGATAGAGAGAGATGAAGAGTGCAAGAGGTGAGGGGAGATAAAGGGAGGGGGAGACTGATCCACCCCCCCCATCCCCACCACCACCTTTGCTATTCAGCAGGCAAACAATCTGACTGTGGAGAGTGCATTCGCTGCTTTATCTCCACATGCACAAGTCTGACAGGTTGTGTGTGTGTGTGTGTGTGTATGTGTGTGTGTGAGGGTGTGTGTGTGCGTAATGATTCTACCAGTGGGTGGGTCACGGACAAAGCCCTGTTCATCTGACACCACTACATGCGCGGTAAAGCCACCTCATACATGTTACCGCCTGGCTTACATTACCGTGTCAACACACTTCATCAGACGTGGTGTTACGGCTGCAGATTAATCCTCCAGGTACACACACACACACACACACACACACACTTACACTCACACACATTCACGACCAGCCCAGCCCATTACTTCAACACACAACCCCAACACAGGACCAGGGGAGTGACAATAATACACAATGACCAGCCCACACTCATACTCCTTCTCCCGACAGCCTCTGTCAATCAAGTTTAACCCTTCGCTGCCCTCTGTGTAATATCCGCCTATTGAGATTGGCAAGGCTGCGCCTCCACTATCGACTGCAGCCCCCATTGAAATTCCTCTCGTGGCTTTGGTTAAGAAAACAATTTATAGCCGAGCCCTCACTATGGTGAGTTGTGTGCTGAGCTGAGGCCATCAAGGCCAATGATAAAGACATTAGGCCATGGCATTCATTAAAACCTGCTGGCTGCAGTAGCCTGGACTGGGGATCAATGCAGAAAGAAAACAAGGGAGAGGGAGGGAGACAGAGATAGAGAGGGGAGGAGAGAGGGAGAGGGGTGAGGGAGCACAGAGAGATAGAGCAAGAAAATGAAGAATACAGAAAGAGAGAGAGAGGGGGGTAGGTAGAGGCAGACAAAGAGGGGCAAGCAGCTCATGTAGGTGTAGGTTTAATGATGAGTGGCATTTTTTGGGTATATGAGAGTCGTCAATAGCCCACCTCACTCCTCTCCCTCTTTCTCGTTCCCTCTCTCTCTCTCACTACCCATCAGTCCTTTATGGCCCGGCAGAAAGGGACTGATTTGACAGCAATTCCAATTCAGCCTCCTCCACCGAGGCGCCGCACATTCACACACAATCACATGCATACAGCCCATGCACGCGTATGCACACATAAACAACCACGCTGAAATACCCACAGGTAGTCTGACAGAGGAAATGCATCAGCGGACAGAGAAATGGGCCTTGGGGTACACACACTGAAAAATACTGATGCTATTCTGTGGGCCAGGCTGGATAGAGAAGATTGAAACCTTAAAGTCTCTGCTTCTGATGACTTTTATATTCAAACTTCAATTGAAAAATTGCATGCTCCTCTATGGGCTGAAGAAATTATACAGTACCTGGGGCCACGGAATCCAATCAGTGAATGGAACAAGAATAGAATAGAATAGAATAGAATAGAATAGAAATCCTTGACAAGCTAGAAACCTCCTTCAATACTGAATAACTCTCCATCTTGCTGTGATGTTGCACCAAAACACATCATTAACACTTTAACTATGAATTAAATAGATTTTTTTTACCCTGCAAACACACTCTGAGGATTTGATCTCAAGTCTTTTTCGGATTTGTGGTTGAAGAACGGTAATTGTCCAAAGGCAGGAATCCCAGATTATCACCACCAAAAATCACTTTAATGGAAATCCATTTGTAAGCATTTGAGAGACCCTGATGACAAATAGACCAACAGGGCAAAAACATATCCACTATTAAGACTGATGCAATAACAATAGATGGCAACAGATCATTCACATTAGATTAAGTGCTGAACTCTTCCGAGACATTAAGCGTGGCATCATCAGCGCTGCTACTTAGTGCCACCCTGAGTGCTGTGGAGTGCCAGTCTACCTGTCTCTCATGATTTATTAACTGTTACACAACATACATTTTACGGGCTCGAGATCGGTGGATGGAATGATGGATGGATGGAAGCAAGGGAAAAGAAGAAGAACGAACGGCAGACGTGTGGAGTGAGGGAGAAGGTGATGGAGAGCAAGAATTTGATGGTGAAGAGAAAAGGTGTTGACAAGCAAAGGGAATGAGCCAGGCAGGCAGACATTAAATAATGTACCGGTGGTTAGCTGCTGCCTGTTCTTATCAGGCAGAGGCTGGATGGAGTCTGTCGTAGGGATGACCACAGAGGAGAGGGGCGATGAAGAAGAGAGATGGAAGAGCATCAGCAGAGAGGTGAGAGAAAGGAGAAAGGGGGGAAAAAAAGATAGAGGACTGGGAAGAGAGCGTAGAGGGAGGACGGTGGGTAAGGAGGGGGAGGAGACGGGACAAATGAGAGTGGAGAATTCTGAGGGCGAGATAGATGGAGGGAGGCAGGGAGGGAGAGGGAGGGCGATGGTGAGAAACGAATGAGAGCAGAGAATTGGGAGGCCAGGATAGATGGAAGGGAGCGAGGCAAGGAGGGAGGGAAAGGAGGGAGGGGGTTGATGGAAAGAGGGAGCAAGGGAGTAGAGCGAGCACAAGATAAGAGGGAGGGTGGGACAGACAGAGGCAAAGAGAGGGAGGCGAGCAGACAGACAGACAGACAGACAGACAGAATCTGATTCCCCCAGACTCCGAGGGAGAGGGACGAATGTGTTGCACACGGCGAAAACAGTAACTCTCTCCAGCGACCACAGTGGCTTGAATGGGCTCCCAGCCGCCTGAGTCATCAGAACAAACAGATTGATTTACTGGACTGAGGAGGAGAGGAGACAAGCTCAACCATCCTGTCAGACATGGAAATGAGATGTAACACTGAAAGCCATCCAGCTCAGGAGACACACATGCAGCTGCCAGCCAATTTATATGCCACGGCGCAGAAACTCAAACGCATGTCGGCTGTCCATTAAGGGACACCTCGGAGCACACTGTTGCACCTGTACCATGGCCACTTGCCAACATTCAAAAATAAGGGACGTTCATGAATTCAGAGAAAACTTTTTGCCTGCACTGTTTTCACACAGGTCAGACTAATATCTGCAGCAGCCTAGCAACACAGACACTACCAGCTGATTCAGGTAATGCGATTTAGTTTGAACCACAGCATTGTAGACATTGTAGAGTTCCTAAAAGAGTCAAATACAGCAGATATCCACAGAAAAAAAAATGACTTGGCTAGCTCAGTGTTGCTGTTAGTGATATACCAATGTCATTTGCTGGAAAATAATCACAATAATTTTGAGGCAGTCATAATTTTAAAATGGGGCAGGGAGTGGCAGCTAACTAACATAGTCATGCTGCGCTTATGTCATATTTATCATAAATACTGAGTAGCAAGAAATGTACATGTGACATCGAATTTGTATTTAAAACTAGGAATTTCATTTTTGTATTATTCATTTTATATCTATATATCAGATAAGGTTCTTAGTGATGCAGAAGTATCTGGAAAGCCAGTTTTATCATTCAAGTTTTTTAACCAACAAACCAACTCTCCCTACCATAAAACTGAGCATATTTTGTTAACTTAATGGTTTAATAGTGTTATATCTTATTTTACTTTCCTGTTTACTTATTTTGCTCTCCGACTGATATGAAGTTTACACTTACAAGTCATACTGACGGGGATCTTCCTGGCCTCTACATTCAATTCCAGATTAGCTGAATGCAGCATTTGCTTAACGTAATGCAATTAATTAGTTTAGCACTGGTTGAGAGACAAAAAGTTTTATACGTGCTGAAAGTATTATTGAGCTTTTATTATTATTTTATTTAACAGTGGGCACTTACAATTAAAAACATAAATTTCCAAGAAGTTTAATGCATTGTGCAGAGATATTGCTAGACAGCTTATATTCACCACCAGTCCCTGGGCGGGTAAACCAAGTTCCAGTATATACATGCATAATCCCAATATAGGATTTTAATGGGCGAATCAGATTCCAGTATTCATGGTGGTCAAGTTATAACAGCCAATCATGTGTAAGTTGTTCAGACACAGTACAAAGAACAGTGTCTAAACTGTGCAGCTGGCTCGATTACAATCAATATTCACCAAGTGAGTCAAGGCATTTTGGCAGTGTTGAGTCACTTGCTGCATATTGATTCTACAAATACTGATGTATCTGATTTACATGAAAGGCACTTCATCTAAACTAAGGAGAATGATGTGAAATCTCTACATCAGTGCCCACTTCTAACAGACTCATCAGCAGTAACAAGGATATGTTAGGAAGCGCGGGGCCAGTGTTGTGTAGAGCTGTGCTGTTTACAGCCCCTCTCCATGACAACAGGCCATTTCTCTCAGCAAGGCCACGGCTGCTGCGCTTTGTGTCCCGGAGAGAATCTCTAAGAAAGATTCATCGCTGTAAGCCACCCACATGTTTTATGTCATCTGTCAGGATGTGAAAAACCACTCCACTTCGCCTGCCACCATCTAACCCACTCCCTCCGGTCAATACACGGATAACACATTTCGCGGGGCTCTTTAAAACCCGGTCAGCATCAGGTGAACCTACACAGCCTGCATGTCATGCTGTCCGGGACAAAAGCCAGTGAGAGACACACTCACACCAAAATGTTCTTTCATTTTTCAGCCCGGCTGAAATATTTACTTTTTTTTTTTTTTTTTTAAGCTATAAATGTTTTACAGACAGCTTCACCTTGCCTAGGGGTGTTACTGTACCAAAGCCCTGTCATCCCCTCCTACTATTCCTGGACACAGTAGAAGACTATTAGCACATGACTACACCAGGATGCATGCTTCTTCAACAGTTCATGAGAAAATGCTCAAAGTTTAAATTTCACTTAACTGCGTTCCTCTACCTAGCGCACCCCGAGTGCCCTCTGTGTTTGTGACGTGCATGCATACAGCTCCATTCTTTCTCTTGGGCAGATGAGAGTGATGGAAGTGTTAATTGTATGCAGCTTGGGGATTGATTACAGTGTTGGAGGAGCAGCCTCTCCTCCCTTGAGAGCCTTTTCCATATGAATTATTATGCATTATATTTTGTATTAAACATTCACTGTGTCCCCTTTGGCGCAATGAAAGTGATATGACAGCATTTTGGAGCCAGTAGCAGCAGCAGTGCACACACACACACACACACACACACACACACACACACACACACACACACACACACACAGCCACATCAAAGCATGTGTGCACAAAAGCGCACATGCACTCCCTCCCACACATACATGTGCAGATGAATGCAATTATCAACACACATAATCAAACACACACAGACCATATCATTTCCCCCTTTCTCTCTGTACTCCCTTCTTCATTCCTCCATCCTTATTTCCTCTCACCGCCTCCTCCTCCTTCTTCTTCTATGAATACAAAAGTGCAGCCGAATCTCTATGACTCAAAGCGGAGACCTGAAGCGAATATCTGATGGAAAAAGGGCTGCTGAATATTTCATTAAGCACTTATGAAGAACACCTCAGATCTGAGTCCTAGTGGCCGATACTGGTGAACTCTCAGTGTGAAATCAATCTCACTGTCCGTCAACATTCATTAACCATAACAGGCAGAGCTGCTTCATCAGCAAGTAGTTTGGGACGCTGAATATTTAAAGCATCATTTAGTCAAGGCTGTCCACTTTTGTTCTGCTCTGCTGTGACAATGTGTGGATTGATGGTGGGAAACAGGACGAGGAGTCTGCCGCCATCTACTGTGCATCCTGAGCACATGCACATAATACAGCACACAGGTAGAAATAAAAATCCAAAATGAAAGAATCTGACAAACATGACACTAATCACCAGCTGTTGTAATTTTTAAATAAGAAGCACTGAACATTTATTCATTTCTTCCATCTTGGAAACCAGCTCTTCATGTTAGCGTGCTAAACAGACTAGAAGGAGGGGAACGATGATTAAGATTGCATGTTCCTCCAACTCCCAAAAGAAAAAAAAAAGGCTTTGAAGAATGATAGGAGTAAGCACTTTCAGACTTTCTTATTTTGCACCTCTAGGTAGGATTCCTCCACTGGTTGATTATTTATTACTGGAGAGCCACTAAGGGGAAATGTAATAAAGTTTATGTAGGTTGCAGTGAATTTGAGAAACATATAAGATGTTAAACAGTGGGAAACACAGGGAAGATGAGAAAGAGAGGAGATGGGATACAATATAGGTCATGATTTGAATTTAAATTCATGAAGTTGAATGCATCACGCCTGCATTCTTAGCCTTGAGCAGATAGCTAGAGGCGTCCTCGATATGCTGTGGCTGAGTCTGTTGTATTTGTTGTTTTGATTTGAATGCCTCACCAAACAGGGTTTTGTGTGCTGAAAGCAGCCATCAGGCGCAAGCATGTGTCCTGAGACCACCACAGCGCAGCAAAGCAAATTAGGTGTACAGGCAGGTTTGGAGCTGTGTGTCACCGGGAAGTGCTGGAGGGCAGAATGTGTGGACGGAATAACTGTAATCAAGGTTGGCGCAGTCTCAAGGAAGAGCAAGCGAAATATTTACTGTGTGGCACACTATAGCAGGATTTTAGCAGAGGTTTTAGAGAGGACAGGAAGCTTACATGGAAGTCAGAGCTGAGGCAGTGTGACATGCCGAGGCAGAGAGGAGAAAACCAAGGTGACAAGGCAGATTTGGAACAGATCTGCCTCCAGCTAAAGGAAGAGAGCACAGCTTGACTGAGGCCTGAAATTTATGTTAACCCGTCTTAAGAGTGAAATTTCACTAGTTTGTTCTTTTTTATATGATTTTCAAAACCCAAACCCAATTCAGGTAAACCTCCAGTGAAAATCTGAGTCCTAAAGGTTGACCCCAGTTGGTGGGTCCTGTCATGTTTGGACATAAATGAAAAACAGATTAACAATTTTACATTAAAAGAAAAAAAACATTTAAAAGAGGTCTAAATGGCTGTAGAGGTTTAGACCTAGACTGGGTGTAGGTTTAAAAGTGAATGTTTAGTGAATGTCTATGTCTTCATAATATTTAAGAGGCTCCTAAAGGTGTGGATAAAGAACAACCAGATCTGTGACTATGTGTAAACATTTCTATATACCCAATGAAGAGCAGTGTGCAATTGGGCCGTGTGCAATAGTTTTTTTTTTGTTTTGTTTTTTTGTTTTTTTCTCAGCACCTTAATTCGCAATATGCACTTTTGAGCAATGTGCAATCCTCTCTTGTATCTATAACCTCTGACGCTATGCAGTAGCACTTTGTATAATATGCACTAGCACTTTTTAAGGGCATTGTGCAATATAGATAGAGAATATATGTATTCTGTCTGTGCAGCAGCACTTTTTTGCACTTGCACTTTGTAATAATCACTTTCTCTTTTTTGCACACTGGCTCTGATGGTATATGCATGTTGTGTATGTCTTGTTTGATTTTGTGTACCTGTTTTGTGTATGACTTGTTTATCTTGTTTTTCTTCCCTTATTCTATATTGTGGGGTTTTTTTCAACGTTCAGTGTTCATTAATATGTACTGTCCCTTTTAATTAAATAAATAAATAAATAAAAACTATGACAAAATGTATAAAGCATTGCTTTGTACATATGAACATCTCTGGTACACATACTTGCTATTAATAACTGTTTTTGCATTACTTAAAAAGAGACTCAACACCCCTTAAATTTCTGCTGCACTGCCCTCTAGGGGTTGAAACTTTCAGGCACGTTGCACTTCTGGCCACACCCACACAGTGATGTAGTCACAGGTACTTTGCCATTCACAGCTGCTAAAAATACCTGCTGCCACATCATTGATTGGATGTGGCAACATGCCTGAACGCTTCAACCCCTTGAGGGCAGTGCAGCAGAAGTTTTCCGCCATATGTGATTGAGTGTTGAGTTACCCTTTAAATATGTATTTTCTTATTGCTTTGCTTGGCCTACGAGAACTAAAGCATAGATGCAATATTTTAATGATGTCTAGTGCTAAGTGGGATGTGGCCACTGAGATCACATGTGAAATACAGATGTTGAGGTAAATGCACAAAAAGGTTCCCAGCATTTAGAGGCTAAAGCATACTGATGGCAGTTTTCAAGGAGTGATTCATTTTAACTTTCTTCTTTATTTTTTCATGTTGTCGTCTTCACTTTCCTTGTGTTTGCTCCTTAACAGCTTTTTCCACAGAATGAAAGTCCCTCGACAACAGCACATGTGTGACTTGTCAAGTCCGTCATGAAATTCAGTGAGAAAACAGAATCAAAAGCAGGTGAGAGTTATTTTTTCAGAGGGGACTGTGTAATGGAGAGGCTTTTTTGTAAGTTGCCCTGGCAAGACTTGACCGCTTAAGTGCAGGCCGATGAGATCAGCATCACTTATTGTGCGGATTCCCTCAGCCTGTATTTTCTCAACCATACCAGCAGAGGTCAGTGCTGCTCTGGTAGTCAGTCTGTGCAGGGCTGAAGTCTTTCCTCACTATATCTGTATTGCCTGTCACACAAACAACCAAGCACACACTGCAAAGAGAGAGCTTCAGTAGTTTCTGATATATTTACACCTTCACCAGCACTGAGTGGGAAAAGATGGACAGCCACAGGCTCTGTGTTTTCCTGCTGCCCCTGATGAACGGGATGCAAAGGTTGTAAAACGACTCTGGATCCACTGTTTTATTATTGTACCTCTTAAACTGTCCTAAACTGCTGACTTTTAAAGGTCACCTTTTCGCTAAAACACAGTCTGAAAGACAATGGAGTGCAGCACTTGCAGCCAAACCAGCCTGATCTGCCCGCTGTTGTCAGCATCTTACTGAAGGACAAGATTTACTGGCTGCCACTATGAATCAATGCTATCAAATGATCAGCCACTGACATATGGCACTTATTTATGATTAACTGCAAATTTGAAAGGGATGGTTCATTTATTTATTTATTTATTTATTTTTGGTCGTCTTTGTACTTTGTCATAGTGGAAACATTGTGCTTTGACCTTTGTAGGAGGTGAATCTTTTCACGGTGACCTTTTCATTTTTTGCCCGCAGCTCCCACAGAAACCACATCTATTCTCCATTAACTCTCATCTGAAACAGTGGAAAGTCAATCTTTGCGATTTTGTGTTTGTGAGTAATGCCAGCAAACCATCTGACTTGATGCTCAAGAACACATTTAGCATTCTAAGTCATATCCAAAAATCTACTACGATAACAGGATGGTTGTAGTAGTAGTAGCAAGACATTGACAGTGTTGTCATTGTCTCCACGTGAACTGAACAGAGGGCACAGGGCACGTTTACATCCACATGAAGCACCACGGCCCCAAATTGAAAAGCAATGGGTAGTAAACACAATCAATAAAGCTACAAAAAAGTAATGGCCCTTTAAGGAGCAGCAGTTTATGTGTGTCTGTATGTGTGAGTGTTCACTTGTGTGTGTGTGTGTGTGTGTGTGTGTGTGGCGTGTATTTGCCTTTATGACCGTTCTCTAATCTGATGTTGTTGCAGATGCAGATGTAGCTGTAGCTCCCACCGGAGCGCTGAAAAAGAACAGATGCAGACCTGTGTGTGTGTGTGTGTGTGTGTCTGTGTGTCTGTGTGTGTGTGTGTGTGTGTGTGTCTGGGTGTCTGATATTATGCAGACCCTGATCTCTTGTTACTGCCTCTCATTTCCTTATTGTCTGTGTGGGTGTTTTAATGGCGCTGTATGTGAGCCATTGGTGTTTTTTTGCTTGTTTTTATCTACTGTGTGTATTTTATGTCCCTGTGTGTGTATGTGTGTGTGTGTGTGTGTGTGTGTGGGTGTGTGTGTGTACATTGTGCATATATGCAAGACAGAGTAAAAGAGACTTAATGCTCATGTTTGCTGCAACTTTCTTTTTTTGACTATGTATGGTTTCAGCTTCTACGGAGTAATTTGTTACGCAACCGAACCTTACAACAGCCACCGCGTGACATCATGTACGTGTGAGAACTGGAGGGCACTTCTATCCACTCGGCCTGGCCACTCCACGAGTGTGTGTGTGTGCGTGTGTGTGTCTGTTTGTGCAACTACATGACTCCTTTGATGCTAGTTATCCCTCCAGTCAAAATGTCAATTGGCTCTTAGAGTATTCATGTGCGCGCATGTGTGTGTGTGTGTGTGTGTGTGTGTGTGTGTGTGTGTGTACATAGGTAGGTGCCTTTATATAAGGGTCCTTACATGTATGTATATATCTGTACGTATACTTGTGTGTGTGTGTGTGTGTGTGTGTGTGTGTGTGTGTGTGTGTGCAGCATTAATGTGATTTTTTCTCTCATTCCAGTGGCTTTATTGTTTAGGCAGGGAAGCAGCAAGGGGAAGACGAACACAAAAGCCTCAACACAGTGTAGCAGTAGCCTGGAGGTTATCGTACTGTCTGCATAGACACACACACACACACACGCACACACCACAGACCACAAACACTTAATGAACCACAGTAGTAAAACCCTCCTCTTGTGCCACTCTGATGCCACACCGACACGTTTTATTACACGCATTCATCACAAGTGCGCACACACACACACACACACACTGCTCTATATCAACTTTATCTCTCCTCTCTATTAGCTGCTTACTCCCTCCATCTCTGTCTCCTTCACTCCTCCCTCTGGAGAGCACACCAAACAGAACGAGGTCAACTGCAGACGAGAGAGGAGCGGGGGAGTGTAAAGAAAAGAGTTGTATGAGAAGAGAAGATGAAGATGAAGGATGAAGAGCACACTGGCTTGTGCCTCCACTTCTGCATTTCTAGTGCTGTAAAGTAAATTTATTACCTCACTTACTGCAACATAAACCAGCAGACATGGAAATAAAAACTCACTTTACATACTCTGTGCCTGTTTTGGCATCCATGTGCTGTTCATGCTGCCTATTGACGCACATACTTCAGACCAGGTCTTTTCATTCATAAACAAGAACTCAAACCATTGCTTGCACTTGTGCAAAAACGAACAAATACAAATCCCATGTACACAAGCATATGCATCGAGTCCGTCATTTACCTTTAATGAGCGTTCCGGTGACCAGTTTGTGCAGGGACACGACAAACTTGACGAGTCCCTGTTTGCAGCGTTTGGCGCACCCCGTCATCCTGACAGTGACCTGGGCCGGAGCGGGCCGGGCAGGGCCGAAGTGGGACAGGGATCTGCGGGACAGCAGCAGTGGCAGTCTTGGAATGAAGTGGAAATGAAAAGGAACTTCTTGCAGTGAATCCACTGGAGAGGAACAGAGGGAGAGGAGTGTGCTCCTCCCGTGCCGTCTTTAGTCCTGCTGAGCTGGAGGGAAAAAAAAAAAAAAGATACGGTGATCTCCCTCTGTGCCCCCTCCCCCCTATTCCACCCACACTCCTCCTCCCTCTCCCTCCTCAGTGTGTCAAAATTGGTGTCTCTGTTTGTGTAGTGCATGTAGGGGAGAAAGAGAGAGGGAAAGAGGAGGAAGAGAAAAAAGGAAAGTGTGAAGGAAAAGAAAACTGAGTAGAGCAACTAACAGCTTGTTAGCGGCGTTCTTACAATCCAAGTTTCCAAAAACTTCCTTCTCAATCTGCAGCCTGGCTCTGGGATAGCAGTAATGAAGACATCTCATAAAAGTCTTCCGGGCTCAGTCTCCTTTCTCTTCTCTGCCCTCCTCCCAGTTGTGTTTATCCCCCTAAGTGGCAGAGGAGTAATCCACTTTCAGCACCAGTGACGGTGGACAGCTCCTTACAACGCAGGGCAAACACTCTGCTCTGCTCTCTCTCTCTCTCTTTCTCTCACTCTCTCTCTCTCACTCTCTCTCCCTCTCTCTCTCTCTCTCTCTCCCTCTTCCTCTCTCTCTCTCTCTCTCCCTCTTCTCTCCTCTCTCTCCCTCTCCCTCTCTCTCTCTCTTTCTCCCTCTCTTCCTCTCTCTCCCTCTCCCTCTGTAGGCACACACACATACACACTCCTCCTTCAACCCCTCCCACAACCCCTAACATATAAAAACATTTAGACTACACACTGTTCATGAAATGCATTGTGTCTTATCTACCATTTCCTCTGTAAGTTCCTCTGTTCCTTTGATTCCAAAATGGGATTTGAACATTTTTGCTATATTATTTGCACAATATGAGTTATGCCATTAAGGGAGCAATCACTACTGACTGTGAATAAAACTGCTGGTTACCCTACTCTGACGTTATTGATTAGTTTGACCACATCTCAATACATCTAAAGATATGGCCTCACTGCCACTCAATTGATTGAGTTTAATTTGGCCCCTGTTGTAATGGATCACATGCTGGTGACCTTTAATAGGCTCTTGCTCTATTCTGGCCTGGCTTGACACTCTGCTATCGTCATCATCCAAAACTAGCACATAACTCAAGAGAGATGACAAAGGAGTAAGAAAGAAGAAAAAGGGTGGAGAAGAGATGGGAGGAGAGGAGAGAGAAGGAAGAAGAAACGATGCAGGGAGATAATCTTATAACATCCTTCCGGGCTATATTTAGTTCTGAATCAAATATGGCTACTGGACCGAGGGCTGGAAAGCGAAAATACAGAATAGCAATAATGGTGAAGTTAAGAGAAGGAGAAAATGGCAAAAAAGACGCAAACAGACACTATGGGGCGAAATGCAAACACAGACGGAGAAGCAATGAAACAATAAAAATGCAAATGGAAAGCATAAAAAACTCAGAAATAGGGAGAATGGATGTGAGAGCCAGAGAATGAGCTGAGGAGGCTGCCAGGGAGTGGAGAGGTGATAGAGGTGGGCTATAAAACTCAGTGTCCCATACACACTTGCACTTCTGCTATCAAACTGAAAGGTTTGGCTGGGTCGGGGATCAATAGTTTTCTGCAGGCTTTCTGGCTCTCACTTCATGAAGATAATGTGGGAGGAAGTAAAATAAAAGAGGAAAACAACATGATTGGAGAATAGAAGGAAAAAAGAGGCGAGAGGAGTCATGTTGAAAATAAAAGCACAGAAAAGAAGGGCGAGGATTTTTTTTTTTCTTTTTCTTTTTTTTTGAGGAACCGCCACTGTTTTAGCTATTAAGCACTGAGGAGATTACTGTGTGGGGGAATTTGCATAAACATGCTTCTCCATTACCGCCCCCATTGTTCATGATTAATGAGATTAGGGGCGCTTTTCCGCACCGATTCAAGGATGTAATAGCAGCTAATTGCTTGTCTCTTCCCAAATTAGAACGCGTGTTCTGTTTGATGTTTGTTTCAACATGGATTACCTCAAAGTGATGGAGCCCTTGTTTCCCTGCCTGGTAGGGGAGAGCTTACCTGATGATAAAGATGCCGAAAAAAAGGGGAGGGGGGATGGAGTGAAGACAGGGGAGAAGGAAGGAGAGGTGGGGGAGATATACAGTTTGATGATGCACTATAGCAATAAAACACCACAAACCAAATTGTATAGACTTAGCGGGGGGAATGGAGCAAACTGGCAAAGAAGCAGCAGTGGTATAGAGTAGTTTGATGGATAATAAAGTGGAGATGAAAAGCACAAAGGAAGATGAGGACTGCATGAATAAGACGGAGATGGAGATTGAGGTGTATAAAGAGAAAATTCAAAAGAAGAGGAGTGAGAGTGGTCCGAGGCAGGGGGGCGGAAGTGGTGTAGAACCTGAAAAGGGGGAAAATTAATATAACAGATGATGAGAGTGGAAGAAATGGATGGAGCGGAGTGTGAATCCACAAGAAAGAAGTGGGGAAGAGAGGAGAGGGGAAGGAGATATGACAAGAGAAAGGGGGTGGTGGAAAAATGAGCGAGACAAAAAGAGAGGGGATTGCTTTGAACGCTGTAGATGTGTCAGAATTGAATCACAGGCGGCCAGCTGTAAGCTCTGATAGCACTGTGCCTCTAAATATAACAGGCTCTAAGATGGACTGATAAGGCCACAACAACAGGCACAGGGGCAAGCAAGAATAAAAGAGGCATCCGAGCAGTGGAGACGGGGAAGGCGCGATAAAGGATGGCAAATCTGTTCGCATACAAACACAAAAGCAGCTCATCACCACTCACCAGTTGGCAATTTCTGTCTTTTTTTTTTTCTTTTGCAATGGGCACTATGCATAAATATGCATGCAAAACAGACACAGCAATATATATGCATGTGCCCACAGCCATCACATATATGCATGCCTGCACATCAAGCATCCACACACCCACACAGGAAAAAAAAATGATAAGCCGAATATCACAGCCATCAAAATGCAAAAGCAACAAAAAAACAATCTTAAAACCCTCTCATGGAAGCAACAGCCATCACAGAAGCCCTCCAGCACTGAGACCCATCTGCACAGACACGGCAGTGGGGTAGGCCCCCGCTTTTAGAGCTTCTCTCTGGGTGTGAGCAGCGAGCACTGCGCCGGGGGTCTGGAAATCGACTCCCAGACAGCCGCCCCACTTGGGCCCAGGACACCATGGGTGTAGGTGGCGGTGATGGAGTGACAATGTCCCCTCTGGGTGAAATTAAACACTCAACACACCATCCCATCCTTGCCTCCCCGCCCCTCCATCTTTCTCATCTGCTATTCCTTTACCAGCCCCTGCCCTCGGGACACCCTGCTGATGACAGCTGTGTGTTTGTGTGTGTGTGTGTGTGTGTGTGTGTGTGTGTGTGTGTGCATTGTTGCATAGGCACCACACACTTCTGCAAGAAAGAGCTATCCCCTGAAGTACTGCTGTATACTCACACACACACACACAAAGTTCCAGAGGTGTGTTTTTGCGTCACAACAGAATATTCTTGCACAAGGCTGGAGCTCAGCTGTGACTGTCACCAACGCTCCTGTGACAAACACACTCACACAGGGAAAAAACGAGAGAAATAGGCTGCGCAAGGCTAGTCGTGCATTCACATTTCCTTTTATCTGGAGCTCCTGTCGTCCTTTCATCTTTCCATTCTTGCTCGAGCTCTGTCTCTTCTCTCTCACGCTGGCCTACATGAGAAGAGTCAGGGATGAGCCTGGAATCATTAATATCCAGCACGGAAAAATTAATTAACACAGAGGTCATTAACTCATGTAAACAAGACGTTAAGCACACACTACCACTGCTGGGGGATGTATGTCGTGTGTGTGTGTGTGTGTGTTGATATCGAGGGTGAATCTCTTAGGAGAGTGTAATGAGAGTCTATTGGGTCAAGCTGACTCTCAAGGCTGAATGCATGGCCAGTTACATCACACAGCTGCACCTGCACTTTTCACCGAGGCCTTTTCCAAGCCTGCAGTAGCTCCTTATTCATCTACAAACTAAGACTTCTGAATCAACCAGTGTGTCAAACAGGTGTTATGGTCTGAACACACAGTGCTGTTGAAATGTACTTGCTGTTTTTTGCATAGTTGATGGAAATTTCCTTGTTGACGCAAAGTAAAACAATTCAGTCAGCAAAAAGTGTGTGGAAGTTTCGGTCACACTTTACAATAACACAACCCTTATACAGGGTTTATGAAAGGTTTAGGCTGTTAATTAGGTTGTAAACACTTTATAAATGATTAATGAACAATGATAAATAAGTTTTCATACATCAGTGCAGATGCCGAGGATGGCTGACTGATAACGGACAAGATAAAGTAAACTCAGCAACTAGTAAGATCTTAGATTTAACAGAAAAGATGCAGTGCAGCAGTAACTTGATCTGCCAAATAGTGAGCTTGCATCAATGTAAGCCATGTTATAGCTGTTGTAATTGTTTATTAATGAGTAATGGTGCTTACAAGCTAATTAATAACCTAATAATCCACCATTTATAAACCCTTTATAAGGGCAGTCTTATTATAACCTGGTACAGCGGTTTCACATTTTGATTAAACTGGGTCAACTCCCAGGCTTCTTTTGAGTGATTTTCACAATTAAAGGGTTTGCAGCAATAACGTAGTAAAATTCAGTACCATGAAATAATATGGAGTAGATACAAAAATGGTTAAGATTAAAGTGAACTTTCCTTTTGGCTCATTTTTTTCTTATGTGTGTGTGTTTTTGAGTTTATCTGCCATACCTAATGCAAGACACAGAGACAGGAAGAGAGGAGAGTGGGAGGAGAAATTAGAGGGAAAATGGTGAACAGATTTTTATTTTGTTCCTCACGGTTGAGGAGTTAATGAGCAACCCACCCCCGCCCCGAATCTCATTCTCGCAGCTCTCACACACACACACACACACACACACACACACACACACAGACATAAACCCTCCACCCAGTGCACTTTCTGCTGAGCAGGAGGGATGACATTCTCAGAGGAGCTCCCAAACCTGCCGAGCACAGCAGGTGAATATTAAGCTGCTGGTGCTGCTGGTGCTGCTGATGCCTTTTCTTCTTCTCCCTTCATTTCCCCGTGTTTCAGCGCTGCGTCTGGTTGGTACTGGATGGGGAGTGTGCACTAAGATGTTTTAAACTACTTCAGAACTTGCTCTGAATGCAAGTCAGCCTTATCCACTCACTAAATCAGAAGCGAAAGCACCTGTCAAATGCAGTGACTGAGTTACATCCAGAGCACATTAGCCTCAAAGTCAATGGATCGTGGCTGTCTGTCTGGTAATGGCTGCCATCTAGTGTTGATTGATGGGAAGTGTTTGAATTCCACAAACAGAAGTGAAACTTCATTTTTCACTCGTTGAGACAGAAGAGTAGAGAAAAACAATTTAACCAATACCAAAAGATCATTTACATGTAATCCAAGCCCAAACAAAGATTTTGATACATTATTTAACATAAATCCACACACACCTCAATACCAGTTACCATATAAACATTTATTCTCTGTACAGTTGAAAGGAACCAGTGAGAAACCAGTAAACAATTACTGATAGAAAAATACCTTTGCCGTACCATGGTCACTCCACACCCATACATACACTGTGAAAGGACACCATGTGTGTGTGTTGTGAACATTGTGGGAAACATGAAACAGAATGAGCGTGCATATAGAATTCCTTTTGAGATGTGAAGATCAAAGTGTCACTCATACAAAAAAAAAAAAAAAAAAACATATGCTATACTGTTTTCAATATACCACTGGCATATTTTAATAATATTCTCTACAAAAAAATATTAGTGATAATCTCTTTTTCTTTCTTTTTTTCTTGTTTGAGATGATTGTGTGCAAATTTCAAAACTAAAATAACATCTGGCTTCTGTGTTTAAAGCAATACCTCGGAGCTATGAGGGGAAAGGAAAAACAGAAAAATCTTTGGAATGAACCGCCTTTTTTTTCCCTCATATTTGGCTTGATGTCTGAGAATCAAGTAAGATGACCTTCGGGTACGATGTTGCTTCGGCACGTCATAGAGGTTGCTGTCACAAAAGGCAATTTTCACAAATGTCCATTTTTGACAGAATCCACAGAGACAGCAGTGGGGGTCTTCGCAAGTTCAAGATGACACATAATCCCGCGACATGTTTTGCACCGTGTAAGAGAGTGCAGCTGCGGCACACCACCTTCCTGTTTGTGTCCTGTCTGAGTAATGTTCAGAGGTGTTGATGTCACAGGCAGATTTTGATGGCGTCACTGCCTTCTTAAACATTTTCAGTGATTTATACTTTAGCGGTTTTGCGTCGGATTCTTCTCTTTTGATTGGCAGCCGCTTTGCTCATTCATCTGCCAATTGCTCTGATTGGTAGTTAAAATGCCCTGTCCGTGGACTCAGGAAACAGGAAGTTCGTCCAACAAAGATATGGATGCGAGTCCTCTCCAGGCACTGACTTTGAACATGTAGATACACTGGAAATCATGCCCCTTGGTCTTTACGAAGTGAGTTGTGTCTCCACTTTAAAGTTCATAGTGACAGTGGCCAACCATGAGTCACTGCACGCTCAGTGGTGGGCGATGACCTTGTGAGATGAGTGTTTCTTATTGGCTACCCCGGGCCTCACAGAAGCCACGGTGGCTGGCGAGCGTTGCCTAGCAAAGCGACGGTGTCCCCCTCATGCAGAGCCAGCTCTCTGCTGGGGTGAAAGTTAGGACTGTCCCTCAGAGGGCTGTAGCTATAGATGGCCACACACTGGAGGACACACGCAGATGCAGGACACACAGGACACAAAGAGAAATAATCTGTCACTGCATTGTTTCAGGCTGAGCAGCACTGAAATTTTAAACAAATGCACCCAAAAGGCACACAGATGCTAAGGAATCAAACCTTTTTTGAGATAAATGAAAAACAACAACATGCAGATATTGCAGTTATAAATCAGATGATATGAAACATCTAAATCATGATTACTGTGACAAAATTTGCCACTGTTTTCAGTATTATCATGATACTGTAAATACGTGCTGTAAATATTATATAGTACAAATACACACCAAAATCATTTCATAGTGTTTTGTAATGAAAATCACCACAGAAATGATCAGCACTATGAACCGTCTGCATGAAAACAAACAACACAACCAGCGGCGTATGTTAACACATGAAATATACAACACAAGCATATCAACAGCATTATGCATGATTAGTGCTGTGGCCATGAGAGCTATGCAAATTGTGCATATGGTGGATAAAAGAAAACAGCTTTAAAAGAACACCAGCATATGTAAACAAAACAAATGTGCTTTGTACATGTAAGAGCAAACGAACAAACATCCATATGTACCAAATATGTATCCACTGAACATGGAAGAGCTACACAGTTCTTGCCTGGTTGATGCTGGACAGTATGTACAGCATCAACCATGACTTTGTAAAAACACACTAATCAAAAA
The DNA here is from genome assembly GCF_902150065.1 of Myripristis murdjan. Taxonomy (NCBI): domain Eukaryota; kingdom Metazoa; phylum Chordata; class Actinopteri; order Holocentriformes; family Holocentridae; genus Myripristis; species Myripristis murdjan. The sequence goes on from NC_043989.1 coordinate 23,240,160, forward strand.
AGGTCATCATGCTAATCAAAATGAATCAAAATTAATTTAAGTGGTGAAATTTTCATTAGCAATTAAGTATTATTGATTGATCATCATTTGTTTGATCCATGAAATTTCAGAAAAAGGTGGACAATGTTGATCACAATTTCCAACGGCCCAGTGTGACGTCCTCCAATGTCTTGTTTTGTCACAACCAACAATCCTCAACTCAACCAGAAAATAATCACATTTAAGAAGTTGAAATCAGAGAATTTGGACATTTTCTTTTCAAACAGACGCAAAACGATTCATTGATTATCAAAATAGCCGGCGATTAATTTGGCAACTAATCGACTAATCATTGCAGCTCTAAAACTGTTGGATATTTTATCATAGTTTATAGTAAAACCCTTGCTGTACAAACACAGATGCAAAGTATACAGTACAAAATGCATGGACACAGAGGCTCAAAGACACACACAATTTACTGTTGTAGCCGTGGTGACTGGTGATGCACATTTTGACTGAGGTGAGCTGCTGGAACTCTGCCGAGAATGATAACTGAACTGAACGATACGATCAGCTTTGATGCAATGACAAGTGGACAGGAAGTAAACAGGGGCATGCAATGTCAACTCACTTGCTGACCTGGGCCGCTGTGTCTGTGTGTGTGTGGCAGGTTGTGACCAGGAGAGGAAGGCTGTGAGTCAGTGCAGCTGGAGGGTCCTGTACATGGTATGGACCCTGTTTGAAGTCAGACCGTTAGAGCCCAGGGTTTGGACACTGATGTGGACCGGGACGCTCAGGTCAATATTCTCTAGAATACACTAAAAAAACAAAAAAACAGACATATACTGTTATTAGGAGACTAGTTTGTATAGTAATTATCAGCTTTGCACAGGTAGTAAGTGTTAGGGAAGAGGCTGGTACCTTGGTGCATGCTGAGCTCATGACAGATTTGTGGAAATCCCCATCTACGTAGACCTGAGAGGAGGAAAACAGCGTCATGTAAAAGCAATCAAACACACTTTTTAACACCAACATCAGCTGATAATCAGGGTTTAAAATAACCCAAAGCAGTGACGCCTGCCTACCCTATATCCATACACGAAGGTGCCGTTACTGCAGCCCAGGTCGTCGAGTGCAGGTCTCTCCCAGCCAATCATGAGGCTGCTCTGGCCCACCGTTCTGATGACCTCGACAGAGCCAACGTCTGCTGGAGCCTCTGGAGGAGAGCGCACAAAGAACAGATAAGCACAGACATTAGCCCCTAACCTCCTTGTTATTGCTGCACATACAGGGTATGAAAGTTGCCAAAATACATGCCGTTGTATTTGTTTCTTCATTATAGTATTATAGTTACTCTTAGACCGGGCTCACCTGCTATTCTTCAAGTCTTAACAAAATAAATGCACTTTGTTGGATCTAATCTATAATGAAAATACCACTGGAATAGGGCGCAAAATTGTATCAAAATTGCATTTTGGATAAGTGCATTAACCAAACAGCAGCAGCTGCGATTTTTTGATAAAGGTTAAATGTGACAGTATACCATTAGAAATGTATTGTGGAGCTATATGGAGACACCCTGGCCTACAAATCATGATTAAAAAAAAAAAAAAAAAAAAAAAAAAAAAACATGATAGTTTGGTGCAGACCCTAGCAAAAAATCACATCATCCTCACTTCACTATTTTTTTTCCGGTTAAAATAACAGATAAAAAGCAAAAAAGGTCACTCCTATTAAAATATGGAAATATATGTAAATAGTATTGCAATACATGTCAAAATAATTGCAATATGATAATGAGTCTAGGATTTCAGTGGAGGTGTTAAGTCATGGTCAGCGATTTGTTATATTGGCCAATAAACAAAGAAACATCCAAACGCCAGGAATTACAGTGGAGTCTGATGTGACATTTTCTCCCAAACAAAGACAGAAGTAGAGAATAAATTATCACATTGCAGTGGTATGACACTGAAAAGTGTTTTATGGCACTGCAAAAAAGATTCAATATTAGGCACCAAAGCCATAACTCACAGTTATACAAAGTTTTTAAAAAACTGTCAGCTTAATGAAGGTATTTTAACTTCATAAAACTAACCTGGTTTTGGTCTGGCTGTTCTGCCTGGCTCTGGAGAAGCAGTAGTGGACCTTCTGGCAGGCATGTAGTATCTCTCAGGAGAGCGAGGGGCAAATTCAGTGCAGCCCATGCCAGATCCAAAAGCTTTATATATAGGTGCAGCACCATCAGTTTTAGACATCGTATTAGAAAAATGTACCTTGGGGGCAGTTGGTGTGCTAGGGGCAGTGCTGTCTGAGGCAGTGGTGTTTGGATTAGTAACAGAATTTTTAAGACAGTAGGGACAGCTGCTGCAGAGCACACAGCATCAGTAATCGAGGCAGTGGTCCTAGGAGTTACATTTGTATTTGTAAGTGTAGAAGTATCAGATGCTACAGGGATAGTAGGACTTGTTGGCTTTGAGGATATTGGTACAGTGGGGGTACTAAAACTATAAATGCTCCTGTTTGTGGTGGATTTAGCTTTGCTCGTTGTCAACGTGGTAACAAGAGAGCAGGAGGAGCTAGAAATAGCTGAAGTTATCGTAGTGTCTGTGGCTGCTTTAGAGAGAGTGTGAGTAAACATGCTGGGGCTGAATGTAATGTTGGCAGATCTAGAGGCGACTGCAGTGAACAACGTTGTTGATGGATTCGTTGTTACAGGTTTAGTTGGTACTTGTGGTGCGTGTTTAGCAGTGGTGACTGGGACAGGGATGGGACTTGTAATATTGACAGTGAGGCTCTGGATCTTAGTCTGAGAAGTCAGGCCGAGCTCTGCAGCGGCCGAATCTGACAGGCTTTTCCTTGTCTGCAGCCCTCTCTCTCTGACCACTGGTGCCTGGGAATTAAAGACAAATTGCGTCATTAGCACAAAATTTGCTTTCATTTTCCTTCCACACATCTTCACATCAGATTCTGAGCTTGCATAACCACTGAGAGTAGAAATGAAAAACATTATATAAAACATTGCAATTTTGGTTTCAATTTGGCACTTGGCTGAGGAAAATGATATTAATGCTTTTCTGCAGCTCAGCAGACACGGACCTGTGTCTGTGTGTGGCTGCTCAAGAGAGTCTTCTGCAGCTGCTCATGGAGGCTGATGATCTTCTCAGGGCTACTTAGCCTCCTGCACAGACTGACACATCTGTCTGGGGATGAGGTAGCAGCACCCAGGAAGGTCCCCCTCTCCTCTGAGAGGCTGGCCGTGCCTGTGGAGGACTCCCCTTTCACTTCTGGACGACTTGTTGCTTGGACTAGTCCACTGACAGAGAGACATGGCTGTTGCAGAATTGAGGAAAGGCTGTCATAATTCTGTTTACAACCTTTAAGTAAAAACTTTTAAAGGCACAATGTGTAGCATTGCTAAACATCAAAATATCTTTGTCAAATTAATGATGATTCCTTGGCGTAACTACTCTAAATAATAAATGACACCATAGTTGAGACAAGTGGCAGTCATTGGCTAGTTGTGTTGTTTCACAAAATCAGACCACATTTTCTATAAAGCCTTTGCTTCCTGTCCAAAGAGGATCTTTCAATTTTGTTTGACTAAAGAGGAAAGATATTTATGTCAGATGTGTTTTTCCTTTCCTTTCACTTGTTTCACCACCTTCCAATGTGACACTCTGAAAGCTTTAGCCCTATGTGCACTTGAGGAACATCAGTCATTTTCCTGTTTTGTGCCAAAAAGCAATATCACTGTGTCCCATAAAAAGTGATTTACCAGTGCCATACAATGTAAGACAAAGTGTGAAGCACAGTAGAGGCTGCAAATCTTATTGGCGATGGTCTCATGTGTTGATAGCAAATATGTCAATCATTCATGCGGTGATGATTTATTGATGTTAACGTGAATGTTATTTACTGATGCTAATGATGTTATGCTGTGCGTAATGCTTCCAAAGCTGAACTGGTCTGACACAAAGATTAAAAAATCAACAGATACCTTCTTCTGTTAGCTTACCTGTGTTAAGCTACTTGGCATTAAATTACTGGCACTCTCCATCTGTGCTGGAGCAACAGCTGATGGTGGCGCCCGCACATTGGCATGCTCTTGCATTGCTGAAGTTGGCACTGGTGAGTTGGCATTTTTCTTTAGCGTTCCTGTTGGTGTCACTATAACTTCCCCTCTACAGTCCTGAAGATCTGTGATGGATCCGTTTTTTTGTTCTTGGTGTTTTGCTCCAGCTTCATGGGTGAACTGATTTTTGTGTTGTGGATTAGCACCTTGAACAGCAGGTGGGAATACAGACGAGTATCTTTGGTCGGGTGTGAATCCACTATCATAATCCTGAATTTTGAACATAAATCCTGGTGTAATCCCACTACTGTAATCCAGGATCTCTGCAGCAGCGCCTAGTGTGAATGTTGCTGTGTAGTCCTGCAGGGCAGCGTCACTGAGCAGCTGCTCTACCTGCTGTGACAGTGTGAAGTCCAGACAGCCGTGCCTGTGCATGGCTCTCATCATCTGGACCAAGAGGCTGTTTCTCTCCTGACACTTCACCACCAGGCACGACAGTTTGGCCTATTATTGGACAAAACATCCGTCAATCAAAATCAACTGCAGACAGGCTGGTGTGTCATGGAGCAGAACACTTATAAAATAAATGTCAAAAAGCCACTGGACGGTACTGACATACAACAATAGTGACATTTACTGAACAAGATTCAACAAGTTATCAGTAGTATAATAGAGTTGGAAGTATTATGAGCAAGATAAATGACAAAGAAATGAATGGCAAGTGTAAAAGCTGTGCTTCCTTGTCCTCACCTTTAAAGGAGCTATATCCAGATCAGTTTGGCTCTTCTTTTTCAGCAGCACATCGTACTATAAACAATCAAATCACAAACAAAATACTCTGTAAGTTAATATCAAGTCCTAGTTTACAACTGAATATTTTACAAGAATGAGGCACAGCTGACTTGTTGCCTACCTTAGCTCTGATGTCATCGTAGCGTGACCGGAGTGATATGAGAGTAGAGCTCAACTCCCCTTTGCTCCCTTGCCTTTTCAGAGTGATATACTCCGAGTTCAGCTCCTCTAGAGCCACTGTCTGTGAGGAACATGAACACACACACACACACACACACACACACACACACACACACACACACACACATACACAGAGGAACATAGCTGGTAAACATCCACTCTCCTGCAGAAATGCCAACAATGGATATGTATATCTACTAGTCTTTGGATATGACTTATTAAGTTGCTTTTAAGGTCAAAATGTTTTTGTTTTGAGTGACTTTCCTTTGCATACATTTGTGTTTCTGTATCCCCAAAGACAAAGGCACAAAGGCACTGGGCCAGTACAAAGGTGCCGGACTAGGTTACTTAATAATCTGTGTTGCGATTCAGGAGGCATGCAACATGCAACAGTGACATCTTGAGGCTTTTAGGGATAACTGGCAGAATGCAACAAACCCCAAAAGAATGCGTGTGCACACACAAACTTACCTTGGATTTGAGCTGAGCCTCAAGCACCCTGAATTGCTGCTCCATCTGTGCCTTCAGTGACAGAGCACCAGCTTTTTCCCTGGCCAGGCCTGTCAGTCTGCTCTGCAGCTCCTTCACCTACAGCACACACAGCAACCAAGTTCAGAAATACACAAAGTGTAATTTGGTATTGTGCCTTTGTACATGGAGGGAAGGTTGAATAAACAGCAAAGAGGATGTGTCTGTAACTGACTGAATATATTGGCCTACCAGGTAACTAAAGGAGACTCCTAACTAGGGGATATATTTAGGTTTATTAGGTCTAAAGCAAGGCTAACCTTCCTGTTAAATTTTTATGGGTTAGTACCTGAGTTGTGAGGTTGTCATTTTCCTTCCTGGTCTCTTCCATTTGATTCGCTACATCTGTCATCCTTTTCACCTCACTAGCTGCTTGAGCTGCCTTCCTCTCTGTCTCCTCCCTCTTGGCTTCTGACTGATGCAGTTCACTGTGCAACCGTTTGGTCTGCAAATATACACAAATACACACACCCACGCACACAAGAAAAGATGCACTTCAGCCTTGTAAATCTGAAAAGCAAGTATAGTCAATGATGCACATTTGCACACACAGGATGCTCCTGTATGGGAGTGTAAAGCATTTCTTAACCTGTAGTAAACAGCACACATTCTTTCAAGCCAACAGGAGCTCTGAATTAACATGATGAAGATGCTGTATTGTAATCTTTCATTTACTATATCCTAAGATTAGGATACTTATACCAATACAATTTATTCTCATCTTATTCTAACTGCCGGTTCTGCAATCACTCAGTTTGCTTGAAGGGATCACTTAACTTTATTCTCTTTCACCTTATCCTCTATTCCAACTTCCCTGTCTGAATGAGGGAAGAGGAAGTTGTGTTGACTTACCTCTGAATGGGTCTTGTCCAGTTCCTCTTGTGACTTCTTGAGTTTTGCCCCCAAAGATTCAATCTCCCTAATCAGATCGCTTTGCTCCTGGTTTCCACCCAAACCCTGCTGTGTAAGGACAATAATCACATATCTCCATAAGAAATCATGTTTAAGTCATATTTTTAGCTGATATAAAATCTTGTATGACATAAATTCCAAGATCATAAAGTCATTATTACCTGTGTGAACGTCCCTTTGTAGGTAGCAGTCAGATGTTTCTGTGCAGCACCTTCTCCTGTCCCAAACACTGTAGCCTCTTCCTTCTTTGTTGCATAAGTCTTGCTCTGACAGGAAAGATGCTGCGTCTGACTCCGTCCCTCAGCAGCGACCTCGAACTGGAGGTTGTCTCTCTCCTCTCTTAGGCCCTGAAGTGAAAGCACTATCTGCTGTTCTTCCTGTGTCAAATTAGAGATTGAATGTTCAATTCTCTCTTTCTCCTCTTTCAAACTGCGAACTGACTGCATCAGTTTGTCTCGTTCTTCTTTCGAAGTGTACAGTGATTCTTCTTGGTCTCTCCGCTCTTTCAGACACTTGAGGGAATCTGTCCGTTCATCTGTCTCCTGTTTCAAATTGCACACTACCTGCTTTAACCGGTCCCTGTCTTCCTGTAAACGTTTTAGTGATTGTACAATTTGGTCTCTCTCGTCTTTTTCTTTCAACAAAGATTCTAACAATTCCTTTCTTTCTTCTTCAAGCCCAGACAGTGACTTGCTTAGCTGCTCTTTTTCCTCTTCCCGTCCACTTAGGGACCGTACAAACTGCTCCCTCTCATCTTTCAGCCCGCACACCATCCTAGTTAGCTGCTCTCTCTCTTGTTTGAGACTGGCGAGGGACTGGGTGACGCGGTCTCTCTCTTCCTTCAATCCCCAAACTGTCCGAGTTAGCTGCTGTTTCTCTTCCGTCTGAGTTTGGACGGACAGAGCTACCTCTCTCTGCTCCTCTCTCAAAGAACCTACGGAGCCAGTCAGTTCTTTTTCTTCTTCTTTGAGGCTCTGGATTGACTTGGTCAGCTGATCGATTTGACCAGTCAAAGAATTAGCACATGTACTTCCTTGCACGCTGTTGCATAGAGAATTATTATCTTGAGAGCCAAGTGCTGAGGCGTTGGTCAAATGATCCTCGTTCTGACTGGACACTGTCTGTGGCTCTTCATCACTTTGTAGTAGACTGTCCACCAAACTGTCCACACATCCCTCTAGATTCTTCAATTGGGCACTCCCTATACCTGATATTTCTGCAATATTTTTGCTCTGCAATCCATACATTTCTTTATTGGGCATCAGAGTGTGACCTTGTGATTCTTCCATACTTTGCCTGCTCTCTGCTAACCTCTGCTGAAGCTCCATGATCGTATTGAGATCATCCTCAGTCTTCTTGGTGAGCTCTGTGATCAGACATCCCTGTTCCTGGATCTCCTGCTCCAGCCTGGCTCTGTCTGCCTCTTGCCTGGAGATGTGCTCCCTCAGCTGGTTTAGCTCTCTGAGGCTTTCCCCTTCCCGGAGCTCAATGTGGGCCAGCAGCTCCCGGATGCGCTCTGCTAAGGCCCGGTTCTCCTGATTCAGGGCCTGGGTGAGGTCTTCCTGAGTGAGAGTGAGGATGATGTCGTCTTGGGCGGGAGAGGACAGGAGATGGTCACCTCTGTCAGAGATGTGTGATATGCTCTGCGTCGGCATGCCATTAACCTGAGTAAACAGAGAGGTAGGATTTTATCAGATCTCATCATTTTCAACTTGTTTTCAGAATTTTCTTGAACCAGGAGTCACTGGCTTGATACTTGTGGGCTGATCTGCCTTATTTCTTATTTATATTTGAACCCAGAAAAATTTCTTAAACCATTGAAACTGCACTGGAAACAAGTGGGACTACATTTTTTTTTTACCCCATTGTGTTTTTAAGATTATAAGGCTCAATATGACAAGAAATGGCTTGATAAAATTGATATATTTTTCAGTGTGCAGTGCCTGTGACCTACCTTATCTCTTGCTGACCCCTGCCCTGCCTCTGCTTCCTGTTCCTCTGCCTGTTTCCTGAGTTGTAGTTGTAGCCGGGCGTTCTCCTGAGCCAGCTGCTGTAGCTGCTCCTGTGTCTGCTGCAGGGCCGCCTCCAGGAGGCCACGTTGCTCTTGGAGGGCATCAAGATCTTCACCCAGTCCAAGGCTCCTGTAAGCCTCCCTTAGGGCATCAGCCTCCTCACTGGGGCTTTCCTCCAGGTTTAGGGCCCCTCCAGAGCACCAGGTCCCCAGGTTGAACCCCCCCACCTCGACGGTCTCTGCAGCCAAAGAGCGAGACTGCAGGCTGGAGTCAGGTTTGGAGCCAAAGTGGGCTGAGAGGTTCAGGAGGTCCGGTTTGGGTAAAGGCAACATGTCTGATTTGGCATGTGAAGAGTGATCCTCTGTGTCATTCTTTGTGCTCTCTGCTGTGGCCTGGTGGTGGACAGGTGTAACTGCAGCTGAATGTGGCTTGCCTGTTCGCTCATCCAGGGTTAGTTGGACCTATGCACAGAGTGTCATTTAGTATCACAAGTGGCACAGAAGTTGAAAGTGAACAGAGATGAATACGAACATTACAAAATTAAGCAGACTTCTCTGTGTCTCTCTCATGCACACACTTGAATGCACCCACACACTCTAATTAAGAACACTAATAATGAGGTCTCTTTATGGTGAGATTAACTTGCCACTTAGCGGTACTTTGGTCCCACAGAAGCTCACAAATATAGTCCCAACATAATACAATTTCATGACAATTACTTGTAATCCAAATTCTTTGTTCAGTCAGCTGAAGTGAACAATAATATTCAGACACACTTGTGTAGGCATTTACAATGGATTAGATTTAACACTGGTTATGTAACAATGCAAATCCCAGCAACAGAGCTTTCACTCTAAGGCAGCATTCACACTTTTCATGCTCTATTGATTATTATGTTAATATAAGAAAGCATTAATACTTAGTCAACAACAAAACCGTATCAAAAATGAATTGAGCCCTCAGATATTTGAACCTACAGTATTCATTTCAGTTGAGGGTGAAAAACAGTGCTGTGCACTTTTGGATTGGTCCTTTAATTGCTTACATTGTGCCATAAAGATCAATCAATCACAGAAAAGTATCTTAATCTATTTAAAATTGTAATTTGACGCAGATCAGAGAAACTGTTGAGCCGCTATGTATCAATTGTTCAGTAGAAGAAAGTCATTTTGTGACTTTTAAAATGAGTAGAGGATTAGCATTGAACAAATTCTTGTCTTACACACCTTTCCAGAGCCACCTGATGAACACACCCGATGTCCCGTGGTAGAACTATCTGAGAAGGGCATGGGGGACACAGCACCTGGGGCTGGACTGGGGGAGGCAGACTCAGGGCTTGCGGTGGACCGACTGGCTGTTTGGTTGGCTGCTTCCCTGAGGCTCTGCTGGAGTCTCTGGTTCTCTTCTCTCAGCTCTTCCACCTCCTCCATCAGGGAGCTCTCTGACAGCTTCAGCCGACTCACATCCGCCTTCATCTCCTCCACCTTACAGTGCAGGAAGTGGCTGTTCTCTTGGGCCTCCTGTAGCTGCTCCATCAGCCCCCTCTGCTCCACCACCCCCTTCTCCTCTCTCTCCAGCAGCACCCTGAGATCCTCCTGCAGACTCAGGATGAATCCTTGCAGCCTGGTCTCATTTGAACCCTTGCTCGCTTGCTCTTCTTCTTTCTCTCCCTCAGTCCCATCTTGTCCTCGTTCTCTCTGATGCCCCAACCTCCGTTGCCATTGCCTCCTCATCTCCTCCTTCTTCCTCTTTTCCCCTTCCTCTTCTCCTTCCCCCTCTCCCCTCAGGGAAAAAAGTCGCTCATGCTCTTCCCAGTGTGTTGCAGATCCAGCAGTAATGCTGACAGCAGTGAAAGTTGCCATGTTGGTGGCGGCAGACACCGTCATGTCGAGTAGCTGCTTCTCTAAGGTATGGACCCGGTTCTGTAGGCTCTGCTCTCTGTCCCGGGCGAGGCTGAGCTTGTGCTGGAGCTGCGTCTTAAAGTTATGAAAGTACTGGGACTGGCGACTCATCTCCTCCTCTTTGGCCTTCAGCTGGTTCTGGCAGCGCTGCAGACGCTCCCTCCACAACCTTTCCCCTCGCTCCTTCTCTTGAGTCTGAATGGGGCACAGACACCGCAATAGATTTAAGCAGCTGTACACCCTTGAATGATTGAGTTAATAATTACACATTTTACCACTACACTGTAATTTCAAGCACACAGGTTCATTCAAATAAACATCTGAATATTTAAGTCACTCAGAAATATACAAACAAATGGATCACACACTCCAGTCAAAAAATGACTGACATTACTGCACATGCTTATTCAATTAATGGATAAAATACTTTGGCTAAAAGTACTTCATTGAATCATTCCCTCAAATCAAATCTGAATCAAATTAAATCCACTCCAAAGAAATATAATTCTTAAAATCAAATTGCCAATTAATCAATCAAAAATCGAACTGAATCTCTGTTAAAGCAAAAGACTCACACTGATTTATGGTTTATACAAAGCAAGAAAAGGAGCTGTGAGAATACCTGCAAATAAAATTGGATTTATTTTTATTACTAAACAGACTTAAAGTCCCAAAACATCTTTTTTAAAAGGAGTGTAAATGCAATGTGATACACAAAAAAACTAACAAACACCTTGTGGTGCCTGAAAGGCTTCCTTTTTTCTTCATACACCCATGTTTCTGAATGCATCCCTAGGCCTAGAAGATCCAGAGTACTCACCATGGTCCTGACCTCCTGCCTGAGCATGTGGAGCCTCTGGTCCAGCCTCTGGCAGTGTTGCATGCTGGGCCAGTGGAGGTGGGAGGCAGAGGCTAGCTGATTGAGCTGTTGCTGCAGAGTCCTCTCTGCCGTCTCTAACTCTCGGATCCTGTCGCCACAGCACCACACAGACAAGCTCACATTACATTAGCTTGGCGTTAGCATTCAAGTTATTAAGTGTGCACTGATGAGCATATGGCATTTAGCCAAGAGGTTTAATTACTGCCTCGGTTCTGCTCATTGAAATCTACAAATCTGACTCTGCTTTAACTCCTACTGTGAGAAAAGATGAAATCAAGCAAATAAAATCCGCACTAGTGTATAATTCCAGGGTAGACATGAGCAACAGCGGGTTTGTGTGTAAGTGTGCAGTCAGGTGTGTGATATGTGATATCGCCTTGGCCATATGTGAGAATGAAATAGCAGGTGTTTGTGTGTGTGTTTGTGTGTGTGTGTGTGTGTGTGTGTGTGTGTGTGTGTGTGTGTCACTGGATACCCTCTCTCCCAGTCCCTCACCTGTTCCTCAGGTAGCTGTCAGACTGGTTGGTTGCACTGGCATTCTGCTCCAAGACCTTCACTCTGTCACACAGGACCCGCAGCTCCAAGTCCGGGTCACTACCTGGCGAGTCTGTCACCATGGCTACAGAACCACTTCCGGTCCCTGCCGTGTCCACGTGATCCTCCATTTGATGAACCCGGGACTCACAAGTGGCATGTGCCCACTAGGTGAGTTGTACCTGCAGCACAGGAACCAGAGGTGTCAGGATTTTTCAGCACAGGGAGGACAAACAAAAACTCCCACCCATGAATTCCTCCTCTCAAGTCCACATGGTAATCATAGAAAAAGATACACATTCAAATAAACACACACAAATACGGTTATCTATTATTCACAATGTCAACAGCTTGGTAGCAAGTTGCCGAACACAGGTATCTCTCAAGTTACCCCACCTCACCATGTCTCTTCTTCCCCTCCTGCCCCTCCTCCACCCTCATTCCACAAACCCCTCCATCCTGAAAAACCTAAGATCTTTGCTTCTTTATGCAAGTAAGTTTGGTTACAACATAACTTGGCAGAGACAAGCAAATGGATAACTAGTTCACTTTAGTATGGCAAGACAGAAGTAAATCTGACAATGCAGTGTTATTGTATTCTAACACAATAAAAGTCATTATATTTGACCTCACATTAGCTCTAATAATGGATGTATGAAGGAGTAAATTAAATAACGTAAGTACGAACCTGATTTTGTGCTCCACAGTGTCGTTTTATTTTCTCAGTGCTGCCTCCAGTGAGTTCACTTTTTCCTTGGTGAACTTAGTGTACTGTTGTTTCCTTGGAAACGCCATGGACGCTGGACTTTGGCAGCACCCAGCTTATTCGCCCCTTCACTCCTCTCCATCTCTCAACCCTCTTCTTTCTCTCCTCTGTTATTCCCCTCTTCTCCTCCCTCCTTCTCAACCTTTGTGATTGCACTCTTCTGTCGTTCTGGCTTGGCATTCCTTCTACCAAGGCTGTGGTTCTTCCCTCTTTAATCATTCCCTCTGATTCAGAGTTTGCTCCCAGTAAATCCATGCGTTTGTAACTCACAGAGGAGTTAGGGTTTATGTTCCGGGTCCAAGAACCACTGGAGTAGATATCTTTTATAAATAAAACATACTTTGCTTTCATTTGTATCTGGTTATTTGTTAGATTTTCAAATACTCTTGCATTCCAGGTTAGAGTCTTCCACAAAAAGTGCATGTTTATCAAAAAGGCCATAGGGTTTTTTGTGAATTGTCTATAAATGCATAAAAAACAAATAGGTTGTGTTTCGTCCTCACTTGCCTCCTGAGCGCCTTAGCACCTGAGAAAAAGGAAAACATCTTTAGCTCCCGTCTTTCTATTGTCATCGTCATTATCATCACCAGACTAAATAATGTAAGATAGTGCAGATGTATGAATATGCCTATTGTTCTATAGACAGAGTGAATGCAGGTGTTACCTGATGTCGGTCCATGTCGCTTTCATTAAGGCCAAAGAATAAATGCTAAAGAGAAAAACAAAAAGAGGAACAAAAACTAAAGAAACACAAGGGGTTTCATCAACAGGTCAAAAAAGAGAAAAGAAGAAAAAGAGTGTCAATAAATTGATGTCATGACACAAAAGCACAGGGAATCAGCAGATACACACTCCCTCACATTCTCTCCAGCTAATCTCTCGGTTATCAATATGCATGCTTCCTCTATCCAGTCACGTAGAAAGAAAGAGACAGACATAAAGATGCGTAATGTACCTTTTCCTCTATTTCCTTTATTTGTCTCTTTTGCACGTCAATCCTGTCCTCCAACTCTCTAATTCTCTGTAAAGCAAACGAGACAGGAATGTTTAGACGGTCAAATGTGTGAAAATAAGAATAAAAGACTATCAAACGAAGGAAGGAATCTGCAACTTTATTATTTTTTAAACGGCTTAAAAACGGTTTGGCCAGATCTCATTTAACCATGGCTACTGAACAGATACTCAGACAGTGAAATCGACTACTTCCGCATCTATTCCCAAATCCTGCTTCCTTCCCATCATGCCCTCTGTCTCTATGGCAGCTGCTGCTCAGTGTAAAGTGAGAATGGGCTGCCATGGCAACTGGACCGAACGAACAGTGGAAAGGACTCCATCTTTGAGCTGCTGATTCACTGACTCCAGGATAACACAACAGCTTACACAGCCTTCCAAATTGTGCTTTGGCCGCAGAAAACAGCCTCTTCTAGCTTCCTTTCAGTGCACTCAGAGTAAAGAAGAGACTCAACCAGGCCTGAAATCCTGAAACTAAAATAGAGGCATTTGCAGTTTAACAAATCGCTCCTCGTGAATTGATTGTTGGAGTTGCAAAACAGCAAAACTATCCACACTGATGTGAGAGTTTCCACTGAACACAGCTTATTGATCCACAAAAATACCCCTAAGCTGCTTAGGTCCTAATCTCTTGACAAATGAGTCAGCTAGAGAAGTGTGTGAATAAATGCCAACCATGGGCAACAGGTAACATTTTTACAAGACTTCGAAGTGAGAGGAGATGCTGAGATGAATTCTATAGATGACGCTCCGTTTCAGCATTGTGTCTGAAAATAGTCCTTACATTTCTTAGCTGCATTGCAGGTAAGTATACAGTATGTGCACTGTACAATTTCCCCCTAGGCCTGACTAAATGTATTCTAAAATTGTTAGTATTTCTGATGTGTAGTTGATTAATAATGTGTTGTTAATGTCGTGTGGTTAGAGGTTAAAAGCTCCAGGTTAGTTAGGTTAGGTAAGAGATTAAAATGAAGGTCAAGTTCATGGCTGTTGATGTTTTCAATGAATATACAGTTCAAGCCATGGGTACAGGACTATTGTGAGGGCTGAGGAGTGGAGGGATATTCAGACCATAATGATACAAACACACATACACACAGGGTCACAATGCCATTCTCTCTCCCTCTCCTTCTCTCACTCTTCCACTTATACAAAATCACTTTCCCCAAACAGTTACAGGTAAGACAAACAGGGATACTGCATCTTTTTGTGAGCACCAGACGTTTGGTGGGGTCAGAGGTTTCAGACGGGTACCAGGGGATCGGATTGAGAGCGGGCAGGGCTCGGTAACCTGACTAGGTTTGTTTTCAGCCTTACCTGGTGGGCCTGCTGTAGGAGCTCCATGCGCTCCTGTAAGATCTGACTGTCATACTGCCGGCTCTGCCGGAGAATCTGACGCCGCAGCTTGTCCACGGCTAGCCTCAGCTCCTCCCTCTGCCTGTCTGTCAGCGACTCGGCCACCGCCCGGCCTGCCGGCTGCTCCTGCTGCAGAGCGCTATACAGCGTGGCCTCCAGCTCCTCGATCCTCTGCACAGCCAGCCACATACACACACACACAAACACACACACACACAGGTACACAAGCACACACACACAAGAAGACAAGCACGCACACGCATAGACGTGCACATGCGCATGCACGTACATGCAGGCATGCACAAGGACACACACGGATGCACGCACACAAAAATACACACGTGCACACAAACACACGCACACACGCACACACCACTGTGACCATGGCAGATATGGAGAACACTGTTCCACTTTATATGAGGGGATACTTGGGCTTGGCACTTACATAGTAACTACTGTTAATACTTATAACACCAACAGCATTTTCCCTTCAAATTCTCCTCTCATGTGTTCCTGTGTGTACTCCGCTGTTCCAGTGCAGTTACCATGTAAATACTTAAAGCTTTAACCAGCACAATATAAAGTGGGACCACAAACACAAACCAACACTGAAACAACCGACCAAATCAAATGGTTAAAATCATTTAGAGAGTGATGTAAGTGTTTAGCCCTGCTGTGTAACTACAGCCTGTTTCAGTCAGAGGTTTAAAGAAAGAGGAGAGGGGAGGGAAGTTATTTTATAAGATCAGACATGCTCACTAATCTCATACCAAAATCCTATAACATCCATAGTCTGATGCCTGGAATCCTTCTCTCCATTCAGCAGTCCATTTGAATAGAGCTATACTCGATGTTCATAAAGGCTTTATATCTTCTTTTCTCCCCAGTTAAAGAGAGATTAAAGCAGCAATTGGCCTTCTTTGAGAAAAGAGGGCTTTAGGCCAGTGAACAAGTAGCCAAATACCACAGTAAATTCAGTGGCTTGCATTGTACAGAGCACTTAGACTTCACTGGGAAAAGATGCAGTATCCCAACACAGTATGACAGTTAATACCCTCATGGTGCACACGGGATTCATGATGTTTAATGGGGTCCAAAATGTTTATGTTTCATGCTTAAATGACAACATTCCACCTTTGTATTCCTATATCACTGTATCATGAACCTCTCTAACCTTGATTAATTCTGTTATTAACATAAATGTTTGGTTGTTTTTTGTCTATAAGAGAGGCTTGGCCAACTTTTCATCTATAAGACACAGATATTACAGGTTTAGCGTCGCTGTTCCATACTGCTCCAGGCTCCGTACCATATAGGCCTGGTCCAAGGCCTGCTTCCTGTAGTCCAGCTCCTCCTCCAGGAAGCCCTTCTGCTTACTGAACAGCTCCTGCAAAATGATGGGATGTTATATAACGCAGGACATTGCATCACAAAAGGAAGGTTCACTATATAAAGGTACACTATATAAAGTCAAGAACAAAGGCTGGGCTAAATTTAGTAGCCCAGGTAGGGTTTGTGACATAAGTGGAGCAATGAAAAACCAGCACATAAATAACTTGTTTTGTGCAGAGAATAGTGGCAATTCCGGGAATAAATCAAATTCGAGGATACAGAGGTAGAGGTTGCGTATTGTGATGCTAAATGTGCCTTTCACCTTGTCGTTTTCCAGGTCGATCATCTTCTGGGTGAGGGCAGCCTCTGTGCTGTCTATCTGCTTCAACCACTTGAAAGGAAAAGGGAGAAAGAAGGGGAGGAGAGGAGTGGTTAAATATTTTGTCAAAGAGGGTAAAAGGTGGCGCAAGTTATTTATGAGTGTTGTCATTACTGGTTTTAAAGGCTGCATTGCAGTAAAGGGATGCAATTTTCTGAAAGCATTGGTCATCATATCCATGTTACTAATGCCTGTTTACCAAAAGTCTCCTGTGTGTAAATCCTGTAAAAGCACTAAAAGTCATCTCCACAATATCATCATAGTATCAATATCGAGGTATTTGCTAAAAGATATCATCGTGATACATGATTTTGTCTCTATATTTTGTGGTCATGAGGAAATTGGCTTGACAGAAATAAACCAAATGGATGAGCTGTAGTGGAGGCCAACTGTGTCATGACAGTGTTTGTCCACAGTGTGTCAGCACAGTTCAGCAGGTTATGACTGAGAGATCAAGCGTGAATCTTTGGCTTCACAGAGATTCAATTTGACTTATGATTCAAAAGTTGGCGGCTCTATTTCAGAATGATTTTTCTGTTTTGGAATAATTCGTATTCTGCACTCAAAGCCAAAACTGAATAAACATATGGAATATTGTAAAACTATGAAATGGGAAAAGAACTAGTCCAACATTAGTTATGCTAAAAAAAATAATAATAATAAAAAAAAACTATGAATCAGTGAGTCAACAGTTGCAATTTGTAGTAGTCTGTTAGATCACAACAATATTATGTATTTTTTCTCAAAGTGTATCGATTCATGCTGAAGTTGAGAGTGATTCATTATTTATTTAGTAGATTTAGGAGATTCAATGGAATTGGCAAAAATAACAAAAAAATAAATAAAAAATACAATCAATGCATCAATGCAGTGAATGGGCTGTTACACCCCTGACTGAGAGGCTTTCCACAAACCTTTTCACACAGAGAGAGCACCGTTCCCGCCTGGATCACCGCCACCTGCTCTTCATTACGCAGATTCTACATAAAACACCACAGGCAGGTAGTGTTACCACACAGAAAAAAGCTATTACTGGTGCTATTAAAGGTAATGGAGCCCACAGCAGTCCACAAACTGCATTAGTGTATTTGAACTCACCCCGTTATCTCCCAGGATATCTAGTTTCTTCATCAGCTCAGGAATAATTACATCCTACAAAGAGTTCAAAACCAGACACATCAGATTTGAGTGGGTGGTCATGAATTTTACTGCTCAAAAAGGTGGATTTTATTGTGTTTGTGTGTGCAGGTGTGTATGTGTGTGTGTGTGTGAGGGAGAGAGAGTCACCTTGACTCCCTCCTGGTGGCAGTAGATCTGCAGGGCGCTGCTGCTGTTCTCAGGGAAGGCAGACATATGGAGACTGAGGGCAGGAGATCTGCGCTCCCTCTCCTACAATGAGCACACACCATGTTAATGCTCACACATTCAAACAAACCTAAAAAGCAACAGTGTAAGAAATGGAACAGTCTGGCGCAGTGGTTTTCAAAGTAGTCTCCAGGGGCTTCCAGGGGATCGTCTCCAAAATGAGGAATAGCTTAATTAGCACACCAAAATATCAAAACAATTTAATACTTAACACAAAATAAATCTTTCTATATCAAAGTCCCTAGGGCAATATCATTTCAAATGGGTGTCTGTGGCTTAATGAATGTCAACTTGGGGGTCCAGATCATAAAGAAGTTTGAAAATCCTAGGCCTAGTGTACCATCAGTGGGAGTGAGCAGGGAGGAACTGATTGTGAATGCCATCTACCGATCATGATCCACATATACTGTATGTGAATAACAGTATACATGGATTGAAAAGGGATTAAATGAGTGATGAATTGTACTTACATGGTACTGAAAGCATTGTCAGGATCTGCCAAAATGAGGGAGGTGGAAACCCAGTTTTAAATGGGAGAAGCAAACCAAAGCAACAGAGGGGTTGAAAACACATGCTGAAACTCAAGAATGAGAATGTGATTTCACAGGGGTGCTGCTCTCGCCAGGGATTCAGATAGAACAGCAACAAACACAGATGTAACATCGAGTGACATGAGTGCTGTGTGCTGTAGTTCTCATTCAGTCAGGTTGGGGAATGCAATTAAACCTGTATATAAATGTATTACACAGCTTAATATAGGAAATGTACAGGTATATTGAGAACTTAAATGCTGATGATTTAAGTTACTGAGTAGATAAATTACAGGGACAATCCAAGACTGGATTGGGATTATATCATACTGTAGTATACACAGACCTCAGACATTATCTTGGGGACAATTTAAGCAAAACTTAAGATATGCATGCAAAAATCAGAGACAAAATGAACAAAGATGGAGTTGGATGGTAAACTTAAATACATTTTTATTCCATTAAAAATTATATTCAACTCAACACATTCTTGTTCATCTTCCATTAAAAAAAAATTTCCAGTTCGGTGAGAGGGGTGTGCAGGCAGCTGCGATGCAAAAACAAGGAAATGCAGGAACAATACAGTGGAATGGTTGTGTGAAAAAGTGTGCGCATTCTATTTGTCTGGTCAGTCACTGTATGTAGGTCTTGCGTCTGGAGGTTATGCTGTTGGTGTCGCCCCCTGGTGACAGTTTGACGTTGGTGCACTCTCTTACTTCTAGCTCCAGCACCCTGAACTCCAGGAGTTCGTTCTGGTCCCGTGCGTCCTGAACCTCCGCCTGGAGCCGTGACTCAGCCTGTTGCAATGCACACATCTGCACAAACACACACACATACATAAAAATCTGTCAAACAAAAAATGCACTCAAAAAAATCGAAAAGTGATAATTGTGATAAAATACAATCAAAGGTCTGTTTGACACAAATTAGTTGGCAGTAACTTTGTATCAGTGCGTACATGCTTGCCAAGTATGCAAATCTCCACAGTTCTACACAATAATTCCACTTTTGGCTGATGATGGTGCCTTTTTTATCCATGAAAAGGTTCATAGATAAATAGGATGACAGTTAGTGTACCGGCGTCATATGAGCACTACACATAAAGCAATGTTTTGATACCTTCTCGTGAAGTTCCTGGTTGGTCCTGAGCAAGTACTGCTTCTCCTCCACCCATTTGGAGTCCTGCCACCACAACCAAACACAACATCATCAAGAAATACACCAACAGATGCATAGCAAACAGCAGGGGACAAAAAAAAGGAGAAGAACGGAGACAGAGGATCCCCGACAATAAAATATACCACCATCAATCAACCCCCAAAACCTCCCGCCCAAATCATAACAGTGACCATCTACTGTTATGCCAGGTGACACATGCAAACGCAGACACAAACAGACAGGGACAGAATGGCAGTAACACAAGTTTATTGATCCAAAGAAAGGAAGTCCACTCCCAAGATTACAGAGGAGAAAGAGCTGCATTCACAGTCATCAAGTGTTCACAAAAACAGAGGAAGAGAAGGCATTCTGAGGTGAATAACAGCAGTGCAACATAACACTTGCAGACAGTGCTGGATCAAGCCACAGTGGAACAGGCAACATGCAGTGAACATGCAGTGACAAATAAAGAAAAAAGAAAACTAAGGGGATAGTTATGAACTATGCATTATAATGATATTTCCCTATGATATTCAATAAACCTTTCTATCGATTCAGCATGACACATTTTTAAGTGTACTGCACATCAATCAGTTTGGTTCTTAGACAATGAACTGATTTATGATGACTTTCCCAGGTATTAAATAAACTAATATCAACTTCTCCTTTGTGTCCTCATATTTGTAATATGGCAGTTATGTTTGGATCAAGACTTTTTGCATGTATCAATCTATTTATTTATGACCGATCAAAGTTGATTCAGCCTCTTCTCCAAGGTCGACAGCACTGAAAGGCCCAGAAAGAAAAGGAACCAACAACGGGAGGGAGAGAGGGTGAGGCGGAGCGTGCAGACACAGAGCTGTGACATCACACAGGCAGAAGTGACATCACAGGATTCTGCGGCAGACCCGGTCGGCATAGCGCCAGGCCAGGAGCAGAGCGGCCAGACAGACAAGGATGAGGGCCAATGAGAGCAGGACCAGGGGGCTCCTGTCCCCGCCCTTAGTCTTTGTTACCTGCCCCCTCTCGGCCAGGGCCTTCTCCAGGTCGATGATCTTTGCCTGGCAGCTGCTCAGCTCGGCCTGCAGCTGCTCACGTGTCTGTGGAAGGGGAGATCAACCAATCACAGAAAACTATAAAGGCGTACCAAACCCTATAGAGAGAGAAAACCAGACCAACAACAACAACAAACAGCCACTGACTGCTCCCAGACAGAAAAAAGTGCAGTACAGACTTTTGGGCATCAGGGGGCAGTGCTGAGCACTTGCAAAACAGAAAAGAACACAGAGCCGACAGCTTCAATATAGCTAAATGGTATAAAATAATCACAGTTTATGTCAAAAATTTATAAGTAACTGCACTATTACTGTCATTGCTACTCAGCCTAGTGCTTATAATGAAGACATAATTATAAGCTATAGTGCAATTAGTGGTCGTAAAATGATGAGATTTTCAAAAGATTTCCACTAGCACTGAGGCTATATGATACTGACTGGTTGCATAATTGAATGATATAACCTAAATGGTTCCAGATTTCATTCAGCTAAGCACACTAACTCACAATAAATAGTTCCTGCAGTAATGTAGGGGTCCCAGAGACCCCTACATTACTGATTTTATTCTGTTTAGCACTCAAAGTCACTTTTTGTAGATGTAATATCTTCCTTTATCTCTGGGTATACTGTTAGTCACAATACTTTGAAATCATATTTAACGTACACTTGTGCTCTGGATAAGGGAAAGCACGGATGGGTTGCAAGTAAGCACTGCTTTGTTTTTGTGAGGTCACATTGAGAACCACTGGAGGGGTAGAGGGGGCAAAGGAAGAAAAATCACAGCTGAAGAAAGAGAGTTTTGTTAGTAAACACGTTACAAACCCTGGCCTCCCTCTCAGCATCCAGAGAGCCTCCGGTCTGCTCCTGCAGGAGTGCATAGGCCCGCTGGAGAGCCTGGTACTCTCTTGTCAGCTGACGGAAACGCAGCTCTGACTCCTCACGGGTCACGCCCTGTGGTGACAAAGAGTCATGGGGTCAAAGACACCAGAAATAAAATACCAACTGTACCCTAACTTATTTGCAACCACAAACCATCTTCATTTATCTTCATACTCACTGTTACCTTACTATTGAGGGCAGGCAAAGCATCTTTGAGCCCATAAAAACATCCTATAATATGCTGTAAATTGTAGCTTCGCCCAGTATATACTCTTCCAAAAAGAAATTTGACACAGGTGAAAATAAGAATTATCAAAAAAAAAAAAAGAAACTTGACATAGATTTTATGGGTTTATTAAATGAGAGACATTACAGTATGGCACAAATACTGAAACAGGATCACTTTACAAATGTCAGAGAGAGGTCATTGGGTAGTCCTTTGGTAAATAAACCCAGAAAATGCATAAAACCTATGTCAAGTTTCTTTTTTGACAATTCTTCACCTGAATTAGTTTTTTTCTGAATAGTATACATAGAGGAATTACTTACTTCTTCTAAGTCCTCCTCTGGAGTGGCAGGGGTGCGGTCAGTCAGGTCTGTGTTGTAGGAGGTCAGGGACGAGGTCTCAGAGTCTATGGACTCTTCATCAAATCCAAAATATGTCTCCACAACATGCCTCTACAAAAAGGAACAGGGGAAGGAAAAAATGGGAGTCATGCTGTAACATAAAATTTATGACACAGAGAAAACAGGCACCATTAACATCAGCCTCAATGTGTTACTACCAAGAAAGCCAATCTGCATCTTTGAAAAAGCCACCATCCATCCAAATCTCAGATTTATGGGTTTACAGCATCAACCCAATAAAGTCCAATGCCCCCACACTTCACAAGCCTAGTTACTTTGTAAAAAATGCAAAAAAAAAAAAAAAAAAACATGTCCGTACACTGACACTGATGCTTCCTTTGTACAGTAACTTTACTCATCAACATTTCATACTGAGGCTGGTATGAATCTTGCCCTATTACATGTCACCAAAACACAACAGAGCATCAATCCAGCCAGTGGATACATTTGTTTTCTGTCAACTAAAGTTAAGTCAGGTCATGTCAGGTCAAGTCCACCATATGCTATTAGCTTCGCTTCAACCTCAAAAAGCCCTTACCATCATGCTTATATGTCATCTCCTGGCAGCCAGAGAAGTAGAGACAGACAAGAGCACATAGGCAGATAAAGGAGGAGAAGTAGAGGATAAGGAGGAGGTACTCTGTCATATTGCAAACAGGCTAAGGTTGCCAGTAACAAGCTATATCGGACCTTCCCAAAATACATCTATCATGCTCAGATCTATAGCAGCCAATCTATACTGCGCACCGCAGGCCTTGAGTAATGAGTTAAGAACTGTACTTTCGATCGCACTCCCACACACCACAAAAGATCAGACAATAAAAAGTTTGGGAGCATCCATTCTACTCCTTCTGGAGAAACAAAGTAGTCTGTTCTAGTTCGTGTCTCCAAATTTATGTATTCAGCTTTAAATTCCCAACAAAAACAGACAAATTTCCAGGTCCACGTCCCAGCGCTGAGCAGCCGTGCCCATCCCTGTATCCACTGGTTCCAACAGGAGGAGATGAGGGAGAAAATATGTGTCGCCAATCTACAAACTCCTCCTCCCCTAGCAACATCACAGACTCTGCAGGCTCCCCTGATGGTCCAGCCTAATCACTGACACACACGCACACACCTATCTAAGCAATTATCTCAAAAACAGCCACCTCATTTAATTAGAGATCCCCTTCCCACTCAGCTGCCTTACACACTCACAGAACCACAGACAAATCCCCAAACCAGCTGCTGCAGCACAAATTCAGCTTTATAGTTTTGTATTGTTGAATCTTCAGTATAACTTAAGAAACAGTGAAATAATGGCATTTTACACTAGCTGTGGGAGTTGTATGAGTGTGTGTGTCTGTGTCTGTGTGTGTGTGTATACTACCTCAATTTGGTGTGCTAAGCTGTGAGGGATGCTGTCATTATTGTCTCCTGAGCCCAATTAGGCACACACACACACACACACACACACACACAATCCAAATCCCAATAAAACAGAGCATAAGGATCAGTCAACCACACATACAGTGGTTGCTTAGTGACAACACCGCTGAAGTAACTGTGTGTGGCCGGGTGCATAATACACGCACAAACGCTCATACACACAGTGAAGAAATGACAACAAACGTAAAACACTGATAGTTGTCACTTATGTCAATGACATCAAATATAACCTTACAAGTATTTAGTTCTCCATCATTACTTGCACACTGTCATGGAGCGTACTTTCTCCATTCCCAATATGTAATTTCCTTTTCAACAATGCTCAGATCAAACACGCATTTATATATCAGTCAATATCAGCCATTTTATAGTAAAATAACAATATTTTTGTTTTGCAATCAGTATGTCAAATCGGTGAAACCACGCCATTCTCTTCATTTATCCCAAACACATCTCATATCATCGTGCTAATGATGCTCACCAGTGTGTCTATACACACATGCATGCATACACACGCAAACTTACTTTAGACAGTTTGAGAGGTTTCCTCCTGTTCTTTTTGCTGATCACCAATCGATCACGTTCCTGATGAGAAACACACAGCAGATCAGTGTCTCACACTTCACCCGTGGGACACACCGCCAGCCTCGTGTCTAGAGTTAATATTCTAGTTTGTGAGCTGCACAGGTTCAGGTACACAGAGTTTAATCAAAACAGAAAGCACTGTCTAAATATTAAATGATGAGGAAGTGTCAGTGCTACTTCCACAAAATATAAGCGTTGACAACAGAACATTATAAAGATCTAATTGTGTAAATGTGAATTAGTTAAGGAAGGTTCCAACTTTCACTGATAATTTGGATGGAGTGATAATGTTAGGCTTTGAACACTGAACAATATAATCAGAGGAAGAGCGCGCGTGGGTGGAAGCTCTACATAATGAGGGAATTAGCAGCTACTGATTACACTGATCTAAACGAGATGGGCTGAGGAGGACAGGTCACGCGGACGGGGGACGCAGACAGATGAGTGAAGGTGAGTGGGCAGGTGGGAGAAAGTCTGGAAAAATACAAGAACCCTGGCAGGAAACTTCTGCTGCACGAATCTGTTAGTCGTGGCTTTAGTGCAAAACAATATTCTGCATTATTTCAGCCAAGCAGTTTATTTCCTTTCATGCCCACTGTGCCCCTACTGAAAATGTTTGATCAAATGGTAAAAATGTATGGGTCTGAGACAGAAAAAAGCCACTTGGAATGAATGATTGGTACTTGTATATGGAAATGTCACCATTTTTAGTTGAGTCTTCAATCACAATCAAAGAACAGTTTGAGGTTACAGAAGATGCATGCATTCACAGCATTTTGACCATTCAGACGACTACAACATACTTTTTCTTCTACACCGATGCCTGATGTAATCATAGTCATATATACTTGGGATTTTCAAACTTTCTCATGTTCTGGACCCTGCAATTTAAGTTCTATTAACCCTCAGACCCCATTTTGAACAACTGTGCCCTTAGGACCGTGATACAAAAAGGTATTTTGTTTCAAGTATTAAGTTTTAACCCCTGTTCAGGTGAAAGCATAACCCTTAAAAAAAAATCACTCATACATTTTTTGTATCATTAACAATTTCTGATGAATTAAATAATAGTGATATTAAAGTATTCCTCATTTCACTGAGAACCCCCTGGAAGGCTCTCAAGGGTCCTTGGTCCCCACTAAAAACAGATCTATATATCACCTACATTTAAGGCACCAATATTAATCTCAACAACCCACTGACAGGCCATGTGACTGGTTGTTTTTAGCAACATCCCAACCTGCGTGAGCTCATCGATGATGCCGCGTTGCTCAGCAACCTGCAGCTTGAGGAACTCCACTTCCTGTTCCTCATGAGCGTGGCTCAGGTCTGTCAGAGAGCTTGGCCGCTTCAGCTGGGGCTGATGGGACTGCTGCGACTGGGGCCGAGAGGAGGAGGCCTTCTCCTTCTGAGGGTGGGACACAGAGACAGAGACGACATTATGTTTGTGTAGAGAACAGTAGTGAGCATTTATTCTTATGATTTTCCTCAAATGGCCACTGGAGGTCTTGCTTTCCCTGGGCTGAAATCCTCCATGAGAACCAAAATTAAATCCTACAGCTGAGCTCCCCTTTTCCCAATGATTAAAATAAGGGCATGTACTTCATCCTTCTGGTATTTGAACTTTATCTTTGGTTAATAACGAAAGTAAAGGACATAGGAAAATGACAGTAAAAAGTCAAGGGTTCCCCCTCACCATCTCAGCATTCTCTCTGCTGAGGTTCTTAAGTTTCTCCTCCATGCGCTGCAGTGTCTGCAGGAGGTCGTCATTCTTCTTGGAAAGCCGCTTATTCTTCTCAAACATGGGCTTCATCTGACTCTCCGCCTCTCGCACCCGTTTCAACTGAGGAAGAAAGCAGACAGAGGAAGGAAACAGAGGGAAGGGAAAGTCTGTTGTGTTAGTCATTGTCTACTAGTGACACAGAGCTTCCAGGCTAGCAGTGACTGGCAAGATCAAGGCTATAGGGTGTAAGAGAGTGAAGTCAATGAATTGCCCTCACAAGTATGATAATACAAATTTGAGTGTTTTTACATACAAGTATATTTGTGTGTATGTCTGTTTTTGTGAGTGTGTGAACGTGTGTACCTGTAAGACTACACCACACAGCATGTGTGCTCCTTACCAGCTCATTCCTCTCATCAGCCAGCAGTGTGTTCCTGTCCTCCAGCTTCCTGATGACCGAGTGCAGCTCCGCTATCTTCAGCTGGAACCTCCTCACATCACGCTCCTCAACCTCCTGGGGGAGAGGGGGGAGAGAGGAGGAGGAGGAAGACACAAACTGAGAAAGGGAGGGCATGCATGCAGGTAGTGGAGGTGGATGGGAGGAGAAGGAGGAGGTAATGAGATGGGAGATGAGTTGGCATGTTGTTGTGCTGTATACAATGCAGTGCTCCACATGCATGTGTGCAATGTGTGCATGCATATCTGTCACACTGGACGTGTGCCTGAAATTTCATTGTTGTCTATGCATATTTTTGTAGTTTTTGTAGTTATGCATATGCATATGTTGGCAAACAGAATGTCGTGGACACTGGAGTCAGATGAATATATCGGGCCAGTATTGAACTTTATTAGAAACTAGATATTGGCCAGTAATGTTGTCCAACCCCAATATGACGGATCTTCATCGCTGACCAAAGTTTGTCCTGCTTGTTGAAGTGAAAAGTTGCCAATCATTAATTCCTCCTTCAATTTCCTTTCCAAGTTTTTCTCCCTCTGAATAGGCGTGGTGAATTAACCTGCTTTAAAGAGCTGCTAACCCAACAAAAAATAATGTGAATTTCAATGTTTCAGCATAACCTACTGTTCCAAATGTTGTTTAAAGTTTTTCTACCATGCCAATACTCAATTTCTAGGAGAAACATGGAACCTTTGGAATTTTGTGCTTTAAATGAATTTTCAAGGATTTTAAACATTAGCGGGAAACTCATCGGGGATCCCAGTGTAATCTGTCCACATTTTTTAACCACACATTGATGAGGAGGGCAGAAAAGCATTTTAATGGATCCACTTTCCCTCCCTGCAGTGAGTTTGTTCTCCTCCCATGAGAGAAGAGGTTCCCTGGCTCATTGGTGAAAAATGATTAATGTAGGAACTGTATGGTACCAAGAGCTATGATACTACTAAACAAACTCACTTGATCTGCATAGGCCAGCTGGTTTGAAGTCTATATGCTTTAAATTCTTATCAAGATGTATGGATCCCTGTTATTTGATAATTCTATTGTATTTTATGTTTTCTGATGTGCCTCTTAATGTTTTTATTCATATTGAAGCTGCAAAAGAAGTTTTCCCTACTTTTCGGCATGAAAATAGTAAAATTAAAGATATTTAACATCCGCACAATATCTTGGCTACTGGCAGCAACGATTAAAGAATATCGGCTTTCAAAAATTGCCTTACATGCGAATTTGCATGTGCACATGTGCATGCATACATGTGTGTGTGTGGTTCGTGTACCTGGTTGTTGAGCAGGTCGGGAGTGTCTCCTAGCCCAGGCACCATCTCTCTCTTGGGGCTGCCATGGTTGTGCCTCTCAGCCTCTCGTACCTGGCCCAGCTGCTCATCCAGGGCTTCCTTCTGGAGCTGGAGCTTCTGGGCATAGCCCGCCTGCGCACCCAGCTCCCTCTCCAGGGCACACACCACCCGGTCCTTCGCCTTCAACTCATCCATCTGGAAAAGGGATGGAGGGGAATAGGGTGGTGGACGGTATATGATGGGAATAGTGGGAAGAGATTATTATAATTACATTATAGTAATATTCTGCTTAGAGTGAATATTGTCCATTCACTCACCATCAGTGTTACTGAATTTGTTTCACATTAAATGCAAATACAATGTGTGGTACAAAAGTGTGAAGGGTCAAACCAAATGTGGCCAAAAATTGCTCAAAACTGCAATTTAAGATTGTTAAAATTTTGCGAATTTGAGCTTATCACACCTTTTTACTGCCCTTTTGGAAATAATCAGAGAATAAATCAAGTAAACTTTCTTTCTGTGTGATACATGTATAGACATGTTCGGTTAAAAGGGCATTTACCAGCCACTCCAGCTCACTTTCATTCCCTTCCTGTCTTCAAACGAAAAAGCCGTGTGCTCTCGAGCTCAGGAACAGAGCACGGGACTAACAAATTATGTTGGGGACAAATATTGTTCTCTGGCTCTAATTAATTCATGAAGCTTTGTTCATGCTCTGAGTTAACACAACTTCCTCTACAACTGTCCCCATTTCTACTTCCCTCCTTCTTTTGTTCTTTCTCTCCTGGCATTTCCTGCATTCTTCATTCTCAATCAATCAGCCAACTTTTTATTCATATAACCTTTCAGCTTCCAAGTGTGATTATGCATACAAAAAGCCCCCTTCTTCAAACATTCCCTTGATATCAATAATGCCTTTTATTCTGTCCTTACTGCAGGCAATGCGGGTAATGGGTAGCAGTAGAAATATGGTCTTTAATCTATGCAGATAAGCTCAGCCACACAGTGACATAAAAGCCAGGGCAAGGCAGATAGTGCAGCAATTAGCCTCTAACCTGCACACTATGTCAGTGAGATAAACCCAGCTGGAGCTGGGCTTCAGCGAGAGGGTGAATAGGCGTCATTGTGTTGGAACTCATGTTGACATTCAAATTGCAGTTGGGACAGACTAGTAATGTAGAGGAAGACTAGGGTTTTGTCGCACTCCAGGGTCTGTCATGCAAGCCTGTCATGTCAGCCTATTGTGGTGGGCAGCAATCTGAATTAACATCACAACCTCCATCCATATCTTGTGATTTAAAGAACGTGACATCAATGTAATGGATGCAGTGGGAAAAGGTCTATTCTCCAGGGTGGTCATGTGCTCACCAGTCGACGGATGTCTTTCTCACAGTCCCGTTTGATGCGATGCACCTCATCCTGGTGCTGCTGGTAGGCGGAGCGGAGATCGGCTGCTTTGGCCTTGTCTGCTTGTAGTGCGTTGGCCAGCGCCTCCTCGGCCTGCTTCCTGGCTGTCTTCTGCTCCTGGACCTGAGAGGACACACACAGATAAAAACAACAAAGAGACCCATTTTGCACACAGATATAAACACAGGTTGAATGCCATCAAACAACGGTAATGACAGATGCCCTATTTCTTTGGAAAGGCGACAGTGAAACAATAGCTTGGCAGTGAGTGCCTTTCCATACGGCTTCCTGTTTTTCAGAAGGAAATTTACAAGTCCCATGTCAACTTTCCACACAAACAGACACACACCCATACATGTGTGTGCTCATATCTAACCCTAACACTAACTAAGAAAGAGAGGTGAGGATGCAAAGTTTCTACTAGAAAACAAAACAAAATATTAAGGTCAGCCAGGAGCCACAGGCAGTGCCTTCAGAAGGTATTCCATTTCATACACTCTTTACACATTGTTGTGATGTTACAACCTCAGTTCAAAACACAATTAACTGCTTTATTTCTCTTGCATATGCACAAGATAACCTACCTCCTGCTGTAGCTTTAGCCTCTCTCCATCGAAGGCCCTCCTGGCCTCTTCCCGGGCCTCTCCCAGAAGGGCATTCTTGAGCTTGTCGGCCGCCCCGTCCCGCAGCGCGTTCACCAGCCCCTGGAGCCTCTGCACCTCTCCATCCCGGATCTTGATGGCTCGGGCCAGCTCGGCTTCGTGCTGCCGTGCTAAGGCCTCACGGGCGGCAGCTAACTCACGTAGCTTCTCCTCATGGAGTTTGGCACGCAGGTCGGTGAGTGCCACGGCATGCTTGTGCTGCTCGAGCTCTCGGGCCTGCCGCTGCTCCTGGAGCCGCTCGCGAAGCTTACACACCTGAGACGGACAAAAGTGAGTTTCCAATGGGGTTGAGCAGTAGTGCACGTCCTCCTGTCAATCATCATCCTGTATTTCAGCAGTCCATGGTGTATGCATCCGTACATGCAGACAGTGTGGAGCAGAGTGTGCACTTGAACTAAAATTATAATTGAAACTATAATTATAGCCCTGACAGTCAAGAAAAATCTGATAGATATTATCAGGTTGCAGCACAAAGAGCAACAGCACAAGTCATTTAAATGAGGACGTGTTTTGGCTACTTTGTATATTGGGCTGAATGGATATAAAATCAACTTGAGTATTTTTTATCCCTGGCTGTGCCTCACCAGTTAAGTGTCTTACACTCTACTACAACTCTACTTGTTGTTCACTCCCGAGTGCTCCAGGAACGTGGAGCACATTTGTCATTAATGCATGAATTTTAACTGAATTTATAATACAGTAAAACAGCCAAGTATTCACAAGATGGAATTACTAATGCATAGCAACTTCAGCTTTCACTTTTCGCATTTTTTTCAACATGAATGGGAGTGAACTGGGGTAAGTTAGCCTGATTTTCTAAGATACCAAAATATATTCTGTGCACGCTATGTGCAACGGATACACATACAGATAACAGATACACATATAATCACATTGTGAAACAGGACCAATAAGGTCCTTTAAAATATCAAATAAGCAATTTAAATTAATTTTAATAAGCAAAACATTATTTGGGGAAATGTACATCTGTTGCACTCATCCAGCTGTCCAACTCTAACTGCCAGTATTACATACACACTTCTTTCATATCCTTACACCCCTTCTTCCATATGCCATCTTGTGGATGCTATTATCCAAGGCACTACCACAAGTGCATACATTCCTTGCATCCTGGCCCCAGTGGGAATTGAACCACTACCCCTGTCAGTGCAACCATGAAGGATGCAGGAAATGGGATGTCTAGGGATGAAACTATAAAGTATTCCAGTGTCATCCTCAGCCCAGAGAGTACAGGACTTCCTCTTTTATCATCACTATCATCATCAGTTTTCTCCCCAGTGGATCTTCTTCCTTCTCCCTTCCCTCACCTTGCCCCTCTCCTGCTGCAGCTCTATCTGGATGTCCATCAGTTTGCTTCTAAGCTCCTCGTTGGTAGCTTGCACTGAGTCGGCCATCGCCTCTGATTTTTCTGGCTTCCTTCCCTTTTTAAGGGGTGGGGCCGAGGGAGGCGTGGTCGATGACATAGCACTCGGGCTGCCCACTCCGGACAGACATAGAGTGGCGGGTCTAGGTAAATGGAGGAGAGTCAGATGCTGCTCTTCCTCCCTGCACGGCTGATCCTGCACATCATCATCATCATCATCATCATCGTTGTCACTTCTACATCATGGCTGGAAGGCGCTCAAATGTCCTGCGAGTGAGAGACAGACCAACAAAGAGAAGAAGGGAGAAGGTGGAAAAAGGGTGAGTCAGTGTTTGAAACTGGGTTACACAGAACTACAGTCAGCATGACACTTCTGCACAGAGCTCCAAGCCCAAAGCAAAATGACGCACTACAGCCAGGGGAAAATGGCCTATTTTTGGGTCTAACATTCACACACTCTCCTCTCTTGCCCTCTGTCTCATTCTCACAATACACATGCATCCAGCACTGGCAGCTCTGTGGCCATTAATCTTAATCAGATTCCACTCCCTCGGCTATGGTTAGAAGCTCCACAGTGCATGAAAATGTGTCTGGTCATAATAGTTTGGGTCCCTAGCTTCTGTCTATCTTCTCCCTCTCGTCTTCTTGTTCTATGGACGGACAAACTAATCCTCTCTCTTACTGGTGATTTTCTAAACCCCTCCGCCCACAGATGCCTCCATCTCCCCTGCTGTGGAACTGTATGCACGCGTGCTGGTCTTGCATGACTGCTCACTTCACATGACAACAAGTTTACATAAATGAAAACAAATCAGATTATCGACCCTCCTTTGATATTTCAGTCGTGAATGCCCGGAGCTCTCACAGCCTCAACCAATCGACCTTGCACAGCACACTTTGTGTCCCAGAGAAATCTCCTGAGGAAACTGTAAGCTCTTAGTCAGACTTTCATCTCGTTCTTTCATTTCCATCTGGTCATCCATTTGTCTCCATTCCCTGCTTTATCTTCACTCCTTTCTCAACCTGAGTAAAAGTACTGTTTCAGATGGATTTACATTTTTGAGACTGATTGCTTCTGTCTAGCACAATGGATCCCATTTATATGCACCAGGTGCATATAGATGGCAGCTACCTCAATTACTGCCATTTGATCCTCACACTCCATCCATCAGTGCAACACACCTCCAGCATCTGGCTCCACCTTCTCCTCTCCAGACATACTGGAGAGTGTGTATGTATGACTTTAATGTGCATAAAAAGCAGCGTAATAATGCAAGCAACAGACAACACCCTTTCTTTGCACTTTTAGAAAAAGGAAAACATCCAACCCAGATGCAGAATTTGAGGCAAATATTAAAGGACTTCCACTATAAAGGCAGCTACAGTAATGTCTCAGCAATCTATATTTTGCATTTCTGTTTATGACATGTAAGGCATTCACCACACAGGAAGTGGATACCTCTAATCTCTTCCTGGAATGAACTGTAACCCAGTGACCTTCCAGTCTTTCTGCTGACTATTAGATAAATAATGCAACAACGAGGGACATGAAGCATTAAGACCGTAGGCACCTCCATCCTTTCCCAAACACACACACATTTATACAATACATACAGATGGCTGAAATAGTTACCAAGGCAACCCTTGCTCTCAAAAGTCCATTCCTCCCACAGCAAAGGATGATGGGAGGGAGGAACGAGCCTCATGGTGGATTTGATTATGCACACACAAACTCACTGACTGACGCGCACGCACACGTTGTATAGGGCTACACATTTGAAAAACACACACACATATGCACACGGCTCGTTTGTAAAAAACACACGCATGATTTCTTTATCTGGCTCCCATCTCTGTGCCGAGGTTCACTGAGAAACAGAAATGCACTGATGCTGCAGGGCAGGGAAGCTTTCTACCACATGGATTCCCATAGAGCGAGGAGCAAGACTGGAAGAAAGACAGACAGAATGGTAGAGAAATGAAAGGGAACGAGGCAGAGAGGAAGAAAGCGCAGCAAACGAGAAAAGGAGGGAGAACAACATGGACCTCAACCTCTCTCCCCCCATGCTGGCCTACATTCTCTGCACCTCCAACCTCTCTCCACTCCCCACCTCCCCCTGCAAGCTGGCATGATGATGTTACAGAGCAGAGGCATTCAGTGATCTCACTTCCATTCATACAGAGAGACACACACAGACAGGGAGAGACACAGACAGAGATCATTCACATCGAGAAAAGCACAGGCACAAGCGCACATTCTCTAAGTCCTACAGAGCACAACTAGGGACAGATTCAGCTGACATCCATTGACATCAGCACAAAAAAGGTGTCAGCACTGATTCACACCAACGAACACTTGTTTGTTTACAGCAGTTCAACGGGTTTGACTCACAATCATGAGTACTGAAATGTGCAAATTGAATTTACAAGAGCAATGAAGTGAATCGTGTCCATTTTCCTGGCCTGTTTTTAACATGTTTTAGGTCTGTCTGTACTTCATCAGAAACCGAGCTGCACTCAGGCTGAAGCAACTCAGACGGAGCACCATGGATGCCTGTGTCTGGGCAGGAGGCTGAGACACTCATCTTACCAACATCTGGGCTGAGCATAAAACCTTTTAATAATGAAACTAGAAGAAAGCACTCAGTAGAGTGAGGATCTCCACCAGGCATATCTCCCCTTCTCTGGTGCTCAGACTTAGGTGAAAAACCAGCTGAGGAGATAACAATAAACTGCGGTATAAAATTGGTTTTTCAAAAGTTTTGAATCAAAACAAGCACAAGAGGTCCTTGATCATTCACTCATAGCTATGCACAAAAAATATTTGGCTGACAGGCCCAGTAATATGCAAGATTAGGTGCAGACAGACACACAAACAGATACACAGAAAGACACACACCACAAAATGATCTACCCTCAGGCTGCCGCCTGGCAGAAATAACAATAAGGGCAGTTCTTAGAGTGGCCTAATAAATTATTTGGTTGCTTCCTTGTGATCATATCTCTCTACACATTTTGGATCCAGGATCATTTACTGACAGAACAGACTTGAATCAGGACAGAATTCCTAGTCATTACATATTTGGCATAATGTCTACAATGCTGAGGATTTTTTTTCCTGTCGCATAGATACAGGTAGACAGAGAGGCATACACACAATAAAAGGTAACACATCAAACACATCCATCTCCCACAAAGCATCCTGGAGCCACATGTTCCCATGCTAGGAGCCAGCAGCCAAGTCT
Source organism: Myripristis murdjan (assembly GCF_902150065.1). Taxonomy (NCBI): domain Eukaryota; kingdom Metazoa; phylum Chordata; class Actinopteri; order Holocentriformes; family Holocentridae; genus Myripristis; species Myripristis murdjan. The sequence goes on from NC_043989.1 coordinate 23,274,596, forward strand.
CTAAGTTTATGGTCCATGGAAAACCAGGAATGTTATAATGGGAAACTGGGGAAGTTTTATAGGGGCATCAAGAAGCTAACAAGCACCTTTAATGTTCACAGAAGCAAACAAAAGCCAGTTCATGTCACAGACCTAAGATTAACTCGTCCAGTCCAAATATAAACATTCAGCTCAGCTTGTCTTCTGCTAGGAGGCCTCAAGGTAAAAACAAAACCTTGTGACAGACAAAACTGACAGCTCAGATTAATGTTATCACTCCTCACATCATTCCTTGTGGATAGAGATGGCATGATCCTACATTCAGAACTGAACTATTCATGCACTATGACTCATCAAATGTTCTCACAAGTCTTATTCTGCAACGAGCTATAAATTGGGAAACAGAGCGAGAGACACTAGTGCACCTTCAAGGCCTATTCAAATGTTGCAAATGTGGCACTGAGACAATCTTCTTAATAAAACAATGGAGCTAAATCACGTGACAGTAACTGTGGCAAGAAAAAAAATGTTGAAATTTTGCAGTCCCTAAGGAGTTTCACAATTAATTCCCTATTGAGAAATGAAGTTAACTTGGGCGAGACTCCTGGAGTCATAAAAAATGTGCAACATACCAGTGCTTAACTCACACACTAATAAATAAGCACAACTTTATCAAGGCTTGGGGCTGACACCTGTCCAGCCGTATAGCTGACGCTGCATGCTCAGTCTTTCCCAACAGGCTGAACAAGAAAAAGCAAGAAAAAACAAACGTGTGGTTTCATAACAGCTTCAGGAAATCCCTTTTCACTCTGTGAAATGACAGACCTGCGTAGGGTTACAACCGTTAAACAGTGTGTAGGCTCTCCTTGGTTTTGCCTTTTGACTGAACGATTCAAATCCAGCACGTGGCAACAACGTGTAATTATTTTGACACACAAAGGCTAACGAAAAGATATATTCTGGACGCAGAAAAAAAACTTAACTAAGAAACATGGGGGCAAAAAGTTAATGTCCTGCTACCAGTGGTTTTCTCTATCTCCTTATAAAAAGCAATGTCATTTCAGCCCATTTTTATCTTATCGGGTTTGCAAACCTCATATATCCTATTGTGTGTACTATCGTGCAATTATAAATCTAAAATACTATCAAGTGAATTGGCATGACTATCTACAGTAGTTTAATAAGCTGGTCCTCAGTGTAGTATATAGAGACAGACAGAAAGTCTGTGGAGAGAATTAAAGATGCTAATTTTTTTAACCAGATGATGCAGCAATTGAACAATTCCCACGGGTGAATACATTAATACATTGCAATTATGAGAAAAATAGAATATGAATTGAATATTTAGTCAAAAACTGATTTTGTTAAATGAAGTACAATAAAATGCTTAAGTGTAGGTAGACAGATGTCCTTACAAAGAGCTTATTACCCAAACACAGATGGACCTCCTCCAGACCACACACACACAGAGAGTTAAACATCAACTAGAAGTGCCTTCAGTGAGACACACATGCCCAATAAATACAATAAAAGTCCTGCAAAAGTGCAGTCAAAGAGCAATGTCTCACTCCCTGTCTGGGTTTAAAAAAAATTCAACAAGGTGGGGGAGGGACAGAGGTGACACTCCTACACATGCTGTAGATTCATTACAAAGCCTCTTAAGACTTACACACACACGCACACACACACATTCACTCTCTTTCTAGCCAAGTCAGAGCATCAGTGATGCAAAGCATGAGCAGAGAGTGTAGAGTGACAGAACGGGTCTGGCTACACTCCAGACTCCATACATACTGCACCTACACACACAAATACACACGCACACACACACAAACGCACGCACAAAGCAGGCAAAGAGCTGACACTCCAAAGGCACTCTAAAGATCCCATTGAGAAGCTGAGTAACCCAGCCAAGGGCAACAGTAGCGGACCATGTGACATAAAAATTAGTTTGGCTGACTCTGCTGACCCCAATGACTAGTCAACCACAACAAATAAACAAAAAGTCTCTCGCACACACACATATACCACCTTCCCACTTTGTTTTATATGTTCAGTTTCCTTAGAACAAAGAAACATTTGCAGTGCACGCTGCAAGTCAGTGCCAGATTCATAGGCTTAGATCTGTGCAAAATTTGGTCAATCATTTTTGAGTGTGACTGAGTTATGTGTGTATGCATCCATGTAAAACATCAATGTGTGTGTTGCCTCTCCCTCTTCGAGAAGACATGATACTGCAGTCAGTAATGTGATTAAGGCTGCTTCCCTGTTTAACTACATCAGTCAGTGCTAGTTAGCCGTTTCAGCCTCTTGCTCAAACGCATGTAAACACAGAAATTTCTTTCTAGGAAGAATTAGCCTTGTATATCTTGACGACGGGGTTAAAAAACACTATGATGATGCCAAGAGAGGCTTGCACATATGAGTATAGACCCCTGGGATTATCCCGCTAGTGGCCTGTCAGTCAAGTCCTTTCGCTGAGGAAGGCAGGGGCATGGAGGGAGAGATAGGATTATGAATGAAGAATAAGTGGGATAGATTAAGTTAGAGAGGGAAGGTTGGAGAGAGGCGAGGAGGTTGAGGGAAATAGGAGAGGGAGACAGAGGCACAAATGGAAATCCCAGCCAGTGTCAGCATTCATGAAGATGTTATACCTACTGTGGAGCAGTTTGACAGGTTGAGGTCAGAGTATTAAAAACACTGTTGAGCATTCAACCACAAAAATATGATTTAAAACAAAATCTGTATCCCTACCCTGCACTGAACCCCAGTTACGAAGAAACATTTACTGTGAGAACCTTAACCAGCCCTTCTACTGTTAACAATAACACTGTATTGTGCTGTATGTTTTGTTTTTCCACCATTAGGATCTCAATTACACCCCAATGCGGAGTTACATGAATTTATCTGCACAATGCGCCTCTGACATTTATTATAGCATCACTCAGGTCAAGTGTCCAGTCCTATCCAATTTGACTGCAATAAACACTGGCCACATACTGGCACAACAGCATGTGTCAAGTCTTCAACAAAATGCCCACAGCAGGCTGATCAGGCAGGAGTGAGTGTGCAACACATGTTGGTTGTCCACCGGGGGAAGATTTATGAGCCTCCGGAGCATCTCCAAGAGCTGTTATGACAGACAGGGGACCCTGACGGCGAACACAGGGGACGGGCAGGGGATATGGGCTGGTAGAGGGATATGCGGGAGAATGGGGATGGCCTAATGCGAGGCGGCGAGCTCTCTAATGAGCTGTCAAATCGGCCGGGCTGCATGGGAGATTAAGGGTAGTGGAGGTCTGCTGCCGGCAGGACTTACTTACACTGCTTACTGCTGCAGCTGACAGCCTGTCTGCCTGCCTGGCCAACCACACCCCACGGCGATATGCGTGCGGCTGCTGCTGCAGCATCCGACCACCACGGAGGTCGGATGTCCTTGCACAGAAACTGCATGTCAGATGCGTTGATATATGTGGGCATGCAACTGTCATGTACCGTGCTCACCGAGCTGTTTTGACGCCTTAGTGCGAACACAGCGCCTACTGATGAGCGGGGTCCATTCGCCGCCGGTGGCCTCTTAGACCGGGATACGACTAAGCAGGCAAAAAGCAAAAGCCTCGTTAATGGCTCAGATAATGCCAAGAAACATTATGCTCATGTTTCACGCACCGTCGTACTTCCTCTTTGGTGGGGTATCTGTGCCTGCCAGAGGCTGGAGGTGTCGCCCGGGCTCACACTGCAGCTGTTAGCAGCCAAAACACGATATTTAACTGTCTTGACACGAAGCTGGGGTTATAGGAAGCACATAATGTGGCCATATGATGAAGTGGGCAAGCCTACCGTTTCAAGCCGTTTAGCACGGCACCTATTTGCCTGTTTGACTTTACAGTTTGGCCGACTGAAGATGTCAGACAGACTGGAAGAACTTACTTTAATCGGAGGTCCAGCGGTGAAGAGCCGACAGACGCTGAAATGTTGCTGCTTAATTTGTTTCACATCCAGGCAAGGGGAGGGAGGCTGGGCTTCGGTGGAGCACCTCATGCATTTGGAGATGCCGAGCTGTCCGCAAAGCCAGGGCGCATCTACAAACTTTATTTCGCCCCACAGTCCACCCTTCCTACAGTTAACGCGGCGGCTCAAGTTGTATCCCCTCCGCTAATATGCACTAATCACGGGCAGGGGCTCCGACCGGATTCAGCTCCGGGCTTCTCCTCTCTCGCACGTTGACATTTTTCTTCCACGCCCACACACACACTCACACACACGACGTCACCCGCTTCTATACATTTCAAACACACTATTCCGCCCCATGACAGAGGGGGAGAGGGAAAGGAAAAAGGAAAGAAAAAAAAACCTGAGACGATTTCCTTGGCAGTGCGACGTGGGGGGAAAGCCGGGCGTCGCCACCGGTAGCGTGATAGAACCGCGACACCTGACTGCGTGTTCAAGAATGACACCGCGCGTGGAAAATGCGTGCACACGCCGGTGCGGGAGGAACGTACGTCGTCAGAGCGTACGGTGGTACAGATACCATACAACCCCCCCTACCCCCACACAGACTTTCTGTATTACTAAAATATGCTTTATAATTATTATTGTTATTATTATTATTATTATTATTATTATTATTATTATTATCATCATCATTATTATTATTGTTGTTGTTGTTGTTGTTATTATTGTTGTTGTTTTCTCACTATTCTTCCAATCTCCCAGCTTCTTCCCTTTTGCCAAGCCATCACTTGGAATCCAATAAGAATCTGTTCTTAAAGGAGCAGTTCACCCAAATTACAAAAATGTCTACCACCACTGTCAGTGTCATCATCATATAGGGATATTCCCATTTCGCTCTCTAAGTGTCTGAAATAGTCACTGTTTGTATCTGTTATATAGACGCATTACAACCATAAGGCTTCAACCTGAGGGGGGAAGCTCTCACAGGTGTATATAGATGGGGCCTCAAAATTGAGTGTGTTTATCTAGGCCAATATGACTTATGAAATCACAAAAGTAGGTGAAATAATCTGACAATATGAGAGGGTGTGTGTGGTGCCAGTGTGACCCAGATTCTGGCGGATGCATTACTTACGCCCAGCTGCCTATCTCTGCCTCTCTGACTGGCATTCACAGGCAGCGCCACACACATCAGCACTCTCTGCGGCTGCAGCAGCATATGCGGCCTATTGCTGCAGGGCTGTGCATGGGACACAGGAAGCAGGAGAGGATGAGGAGACAGCCAGGGATGAGTTTCAATTGTCTGGGGGTGTTTTCACCATCTTCCTCTTCTTTGATCATCGCTCAGTGGACGCAGTTACATCCATAAGTGAAAAACCAGGTGGAAATTTTAACCGGATGTGCAGGCTTGTCCTATTTATATGCACAGGTCACTTGTGAGTGAGGGGGAGGAGACAAGGAAAGGAGGTTACTTTAGAGCATTAGGATTCACCCCCGTGGTAATGGTTCCTGCTGAGGCCAGCACACAGACACACAGATGGAGTGATAAGTGGAAAAGAGAGAGGTGGTGGTGGTGGTGGAGACAGAAAGAGGGATGGATGAGAGGGATGGGGGAGGGATGGACGGATGTGTGTGTGGTGCAATGTTTTGTTTCAGTAGTGAAGGATAGCCTGAGCAGCTGTGAGACAGAGAGAGAGAAAGAGAGAGAGAGAGAGAGAGAGAGGTAATGAGAGTGTTTCTGTTAATGGCTTTGCCTGAGGTTTCTTTGCTTTCTTTGGTGCTGTAGAATTTTGCGTTTCCCTCCTCACAGGAAGAACAGGAGATTTGAGTTTTGATAGCGAGAGGTGGGGAGAGAAAGGAGGCATTTTCATCTTGACAGTGCAATAACCTTGTGATGAGGCCTTGTGATGTCTCATCTATAGATGAAAGAATAGCCCACGGTGTCTGATGAGACTCAGGTGATAATATTAGTGACGACTGAAAAGTAAAAGCACCGGTAGATCTAAGTGAAGAGCGCCCCTGGAAAAAGAAAGGAGCGCTGACGAGGATCCCTGTGAGGCAAGTCGGACAAGCATCCTAATCTCAGATAAATATTAACTCTAGGATTCTGAAGACAGGCTTTGGTTCTTTCATGATGAGTAAAATAATCTCACTCTTTGGCAGTGATCTATTCAGTCTGTCCATTTCTTTGGCTCAACTCTAAGGAACAGGAAGAATCACTGTTTTTATTAACTTTATGTAACCATTTTACCTTTTCAGCATATCCAAGAGACTATAATAAGATTAACATATTCATCACTCCTAGCAGATTAAACTAATTATATATTTTTAGGGATGATCTGTGGAATTCAGAGGGGACCTGAGAATCAAATGAGGAATCTGATGCCAGCTAATCTCCCCTACATATAGGATTAAGCAGTGGAAGTGCACACACACACACACACACACACACACACACACACACACACATACACACACACAGACTGATCATCCATTAGACCCCTCTCAGTCCATTTCTGAGGACAACCGCCAAACTTTCCTATTTTCCAAAGTGTAAACGTTAAGCCCTTGCTTGCCAGCGGTGACGTAACATTTTCATATGAAGGTAATTAGGCTTTCTGAGCATGACTCACCACCATTAGTCAGTCTACAAGAAAGTCTGAGCCTCATGTTCCATGTCCATCCCCCAAAACTGCATCAAAAACACACACACCAAAAAAAAAACAAAGAAGCTTCACAGTCCACACTGCACATCACAGAATGTTTACTGGAGCTCTGATGATTTGTAAATGTTGGCTCAAAGAGAGTAAACACGCTTCTCCATGTGACTGACTTTCTAAATGAGATCTGAGGTGTTTCATGGAAATACTTGCCGTTGAGTGTTCCAATGCAGACATTACATTCTGGTAATCTACTTTACAATACACTATTATGCTGCCTACACCCTGAATCATGCCGCAAATTGTGAAATAGGAGCCACAGAACCAGAAGTATGACTCAAGTACTAGTTTTCTGCAGTAGTGTAGTAGTGTTTGCATTAGTTCCAGTGGTTGCCATTGCAAACAAACCATGTAGTGTATCATTTGCAGTACAAACTGAGCTTGTGGAATGATTAAAAGTTATAGTAGTTACATTGTGATTGTTGTGTGCGCATATATTATGAACTCCTAGCTTTGAAACTCTTTAGGTAGATGCATTCTGGCATTTTCGGGACACTGAGCTGAGAGAAGTGAGGCATCAAAACAAAGGATAAACCCAAGAATTAATAATATTTACATGCACAAGCAATACAGTACTGTAACTTGGTGCAACCTCAGGGGTTGAACAGTTATATCCCCCTTTTACGTTCCTGATCCCTCCTCTCTCTCTCTTATTTATCTTCATCTTCCTCATCTTCCTCCTCCTGCCCTCCATGCAGAGCCTCAGAATAGCAGCAGATCAATACAGAAAGGACTGGCAGCATGAGAGGGGACAGCAAGCCATTATTACAAACTGATGGGGAAGCAGGCGAGGAGGAAATTGTATAGAAAGTGCCCGAGATCTAAACACAGTGAAGAGATTGGGTAAAGAAAAGACATTTGAATTAGTTTGTGGCACCTTGTTATGAGAATTGGACTAATTTTTCTGTGTGCCAAATTGAGCATTGCCTTCTTTCTGGTCCTTCACAGGCCTTCATTAATAACAAGTACCCCATCTCTGATCGTCACATTGTGTGCTTGTGTCAAAAATCTGCTCGTATTATCACACAGAAGCCTACGTGATGTATTTTAATTGTGAAAACACTGTGGATCTTGAGGCATCGACTCAGGAACAACTGTTGCGAGTATGTGGGACGTTGCAGTCTGGCCATGGTCCATCTAGTAAAACAGCTCACCTCCCTGCAATGGGAAACTTCAAAGGTCACATTCACGGCTGGTCTGCATTCACAGTGGAAATGCTCAGCTTCTCCACAGTCAGTGTCCGTTCTCACATAACCGCCCTGGTTGCTATGGTTACTGACTATACATCCTCCTCCTCAGGTCTGTCTTCCTGTGCGCATCGCCAGGGGAGACCATGGGTGGCCATGGGGTCCTGTTACCTAGACACAGAGAGAAGAAGAAGGGGCATCTTGCACTTTTTACCGCTGCACTTGCTCTCCATTCAGCCATGCAGCAGCCTTTAAGCGCTGCGGGAGACAAGATGAGGCACAGGGCTTTGCCAGATGTGAGATTAGATGGGGAAGCCTCCATCTCTTGAGCCGCATTCCCCTCCAGAATAAGTCATTACTCACTGGAGACGACACAGCAAGAGAAAAACAGGAGACTCTTATCCGTGATTGCAGCCATATAGCTTCAATTTCCTGTCTGCAAAAAAACAGCCACGTTGTAAATAGCTGTGAGTGCCGGCTGTGACCGTCTCAGGTAGGGTCAGCGTAGGACCCAACAAATCTGCCGGGAGATTTGCATAATCAGGAGGATTGTTCTCATAACAAGCCCATTATTCAAAATATCTCGCTTGAGCTGCTTTACTTAATTTAAATCAAGAATTGTGTCTATGCGTGCACGGGGCGTCTAAGCACATGTGAAAGACAGATTGCTTAATATAGATTGAAGGCGTGCGTGTGAAAGAGCAAAACCAGTAAAGGGCCTCCTTATCCTCTCAACTGGATTGAGATAATCTACTAATCGAGAGCCATTTACATAACTGCCTCAATGCAGCTGCAGTTAAGCAATTATTCACTCCCGCCCTTTTGTACCTGCTCTCATTCCCAGACTTTAACTTATCTCCCCCTCTCATCTGCCCCTGTTACTTATCCTCTTTTTAAGTCCTTTCTTTCTTCTCTCTCCTCCCCTGCCCAGACTCTCTTCCGAACCACACTTCAATTTTTTGCTGCCCTTCTACTTTTCTTCAGTGCTTCAGGCGGCACTGTGTGAACAAGAAATGGCGTCCACACTCTTGTGACCATAAAAGCCCTAATAATGTTTCAGCTAGTTATGTTTTTTGCATTACAGAGAAAATATCATAGATTCAGGCGGATATCATATAATCATAATTACAATCACTCACTCTCATTCCCACAAATTCTGAAGAGAAGATTATAAACATAAGAGAAATGATAAGAAATAGAAAACAAAATAGGAAATATAAAAATATGTGCATTCAAAACATTTTTTAAATGTATGTGCATGATGTATAAATAGAAATAACCATATCCCATTTCTCTCATTTGTTTTGCAAAATGTAAAGGTTTCTGTTGTTTTCAGGTTCCCCACAGCTCTAAGACACTGAAAAGCAGAAGATGGAGTTTCAGTTTTTGCAAAGTAAAAATTTGATCAAACTTGGCTGCTGTATTAATCAAAGCCCGTGAGCATCCACACGCTCATCCGCTGCCTCCACGTCACAGCTACCAACGTCCTGCATCAGCACACCAAACTCTGAGTCAGAGAGAGGACCAGTCATGAAGCTGCATCAATGGTGGAAAGAGTACTACATATTGCTACTCAAGTAGAAGTACTGTTACTTTGCTGATATTTTACTGTAGTAGATGCAGAAATGCTGCTGTAAAAATCTATGTAAGTAAAAGTAAAAAGTAGCTCATTTAAAATGTACTCAAAGTTACTGAGTTACTTTTTAAAAACAGTAACAATGTTAGGTGTGATCTTTTCCATGCAGTTATAAAAGGGTGAGAGTACATGGTTCAAACAAGATTCTCTTAAAGTGGCATTCTGCAAAAATATGCAGGGTTTATTGAAGTGAGGGCCCTGTCGACTCACCTGACAAATGTGGAATAAGCACATGATATGATGGTTGAGTCCACATGGTTTTAATCGTCAGGCCAGCTCATTGATATTATTCTCATTTTTCCACACTGAGTCTGAATGGTCCTCGCTTCCATCGACCATCTGCAGTTTGTTATTGTGCACTTTTTCATTGGAAATTTGGAAACAACAAAAAGCAGAACAAGCAAATAGAGGCAGATCTCTCTTGTCATCTTTGCTGACTGAGCATTCCTTTTGAAATCTGTCATTGATCATTGGATGTGAGTTAAAATGTAGTGGAGTACAATACTCGAGCATGAATGGACTTAAGTACAAGTAAAATTACTGACGTAAAATAATACTCAAAAAGTACAAGTACACAAAAACTCAATCACAGTAACGTGAGTAAATGTAATTAGTTACTTCCATCTCTGCTGTTTATGCGAGAGACTACATCCTTATTGGTCTACATGGTAACTGCTTTATTTCATTCAAATAAAGTGCATAAAATCTCATAGGGCCTATACCGCCATCTCCTGGTGAGAAAATGGCATTACAGGAAGGAGCACACAAAAAGCAGTCGAGTCAAGATGGTCAAGATCTACCAAACCAGGGTGGAGACTTTTAAAAATTATGGTTCATGTATAAATTAAACAGTTAATTATTTCATGTCTCTTAAAACACCCTAAAATTGCTCTGAAAAATATTTAATTATGTATCTGTAATTTCAAAACGTTCCGTTGTCTACTACTTTTGCCTGAGAGAAATGATTTGAACTTCCTGCCTGTGTGGCCAATCAAATCGAGTGTAGATGTAGAATTGCCCAATCAGAGGACGCAGAGTATCTAGTGGGCGTGGACGTGGTCCGCAGCAGCTGAGCGGCTGCCCTGTGTTTCATCAGTGTGTGTGGAGTTTGACCACCGACTCGGTGGACGGAGCGGAGGTTACGAAAGCGAAAGGGATGAATGAGAGGAGACTTTGAGAAACAAAGATTTGGAGACGTTTGTAGAAGCTTTCACCGAGCGGATTAAAGTCAAACTGGTGTCCTGGTCGTGAAGGTGAGCAGACAGCGGAATGACATGTTTGGTAAACATTCATGCTAGCATGTTAGCACCGACGCCAACTTTAATTTTGTTGTGGAACAGACTGTCCCTAACATATTATTTATTGTTTATGACATTGTAGATACAGAAAGTATAAAGGTAGTAGACATGAAAGCGGGAGCGACTCCGGCACCGGCCTCATTCTTGTGGAAAACGTATTTACTTTGCACATTAGCCACTTGGACATCACTTTACATGTCCACCCCACCAGTTAATTCAATGTCACTGCAGTCTATTCCTGCCGGCCAAAGGGGGATTCCCTGAGTTGCAGCAGGGTACATCACGTTTCATGGCACGCCAGTCCAAGGATATCACCTCCTTCTCAATATAGCCTCATGGTGGTGGCACTGACAGGCTGCTGCCAAAAGCAGAGGCTGTGACGTGTGTATGTTGGGAGGCCACATGGCAGACTGGCTATCAGGAAAAACACTAAAGAGTATCCTGATAAGCGGGTGTTTGACACTGCTCAACCAAAACAAACTTCTGACACTACATAGGGTGCAGTGGGGATGTGTAGAATGCATGCATGATTTGAATGAAGCTTTTTAGGATGTGGGTCAGTGACATCAAGATCCAAGAGCTGCATGTTTTCTTGCTGACCACTTAAAGTTAAACCAGCTCACCTCACTAGTTGAACGTATACCAGTCAGTGAAATCAGTTACTAGTTAATAATCAGTTAACAGTGTCTTGTTGCAACTTGGAATGACGATATGGACAAAACTGGGCCTTGATAGTACATGGTGGAGAATCACCGACCTACATCCTAAATAGCCTAAATCCATCTTGGAATTAATTAATTTCATCCCTAGTGCCCTTTTTGCACTGCTTTTTTTGTGAGAAGATATGATGTGTGTTAATGATTTCTTTAATGTACAGTGGATGCCTTACATAGTAAGAGCTAAGTCACCAGAGGCATTTTGACAGGAAGAGACTGTCCCTTTGAGACAGCTGTTACTCTCCCACAGGTGCACCAGTTGCCCTTATGTGCACTTTCAATCCAGCACACGTTGCTGTCCCGCCCCCTCTTCACTCTTTCTCCCTCTGGCCTGCCACTCATGTATGCCATTGCAGCTGTGGGCTGTTAAATATGTGCCCACTGCCATTCTAGTTCAACATTGTTGATTTCACATACAGAAGGACAGGTTTGCAGTGATTTATCTCACGCTGTTTTTCAGACATGGAACCATCGCCGCCTGGCACCCCCGTCACCCCCGTCACCCCGAAACCCACCCCCTCCTCTTCCGCCGCCCCGAAGCTTGGCCCTGCCTCCTTCGCCGCATCTCCAGCTGCCCCAAAAGCTGCCCCGGCCGAAACCCAGCCAAAGCTTAAACCTGCCAGGCCGACCACTCCAGCCTCTCCTGCCCCTTCCCCCTCCCCTTCTTCCTCCTCAACTGCCTCCTCTTGTGCCTCACCGCTTCAGTCAAGCCCCTCTCCCTCTCCTGCTGCACCCCCCACCTCCCCCCTCCGCCATCCTGTAAGGAGCCTCTCTCATTCGGGCCGATCTCAGCTCAATGCAGCTTCCACAGGGAATTCCACGACCAGACGACATTCAGCAGCTGATGCTGCTGGTCCACAGCCGGCTCCCGCTCCTGAACCAGGTGAGAAAGGTCGCTGATGGACCCCTCTCCCAAAACACATGCATGCACGCTCAGGATGAACGATATGATAAAAAAAAAAGTCTTATTGCAATTCATTTTATAGATGCTGGGAATGTGTTGTGATTCATGATTTTAGCAGGAATTGTAACTTTGCATGATATTTTTTTTTATTTTCAATTAAAAAAGCTATTAAAATGATGATGTTTTTTTGCTGAGGTCTGTACCAAACAAACATGTTTTCTTACATCTGGAAAATACAATTTGTATTCCAAAGCATCTCTGCAGCATCATAATAATTTATTTACAACATCGTCTTGTCACACATTTTACTTTTATTAAAAAATTGCATCTTGGCCATACTGCGATTTTGATAATATTTCTATGAACCGTTCAGCCCTAATACACACATGAAATCGTTCTCTGATCATTGGAGTTTTTGCTGTTATAACCCCCAGTCAGCAGCTCTTTGACTGTTTCACTTCCTGCTTCACATCCAATCAGCAAATCTTACACTCCCATTCATGTTGCGTGAGGTGCTGTGTCTCCATGCCAACCCTACACATGTACCACAACATGTAAAGCAGCCCATCCCTTATTGCTGACTTGAGGAGAAAAACCTGCCTTATCTCTATCTGTTGCTGCTCGAAAAAAAAAAAAAAAAAAAAAACTACTCAGGTTCCACTAACCAAAGCCTGCATTTAAAGTTAACACAGGGGAAGAGTTTTCAGTGCTACTGGGAATATCTAATTTTAATTTGTTGCTTCGCTGGCAGTGGCAGTGATTTCCAGGCATGTAAAGACGCAGTATGACTGGGAAGTGTGAAATCTAACACCTCAGCAGCACAGAAGTGTACACTCACAGCATTTCTTCCAGCAGACTTCTGTCTGTCTTCCAAAAACTGAGCTTTATGCACCATGTGTCCTGTCTAAAGTTGAACACACAATCATAAAGGGAGTTGATGAACATGTAGGCAGCTTGCATTGGAATGTGTCCTGTGTGTTACATCATTGGAGCTGCTGTTGCTTGTGCTAAACAAACAGTTATTTTGGCGCTTAGACGCAGAGGGCTGGGTATGAGCACCATGCGAGTAGGTTTTACAGGCGTCTGATGGAAGTTATCGGATCCTCTTCGGACTTCCGGCTGCTCCCTAGTGATGGACAGGCACAGACAGACCACCGCCTCCTCGCCGGTATCACTTACAGCCTCTGGGTGTTTTGCAACTTGAAAGTCTTTCCACATTTCTCGCCACCCTGCTTTCTTTTTTAGTACTCACCACGTATTTGAGACACAGCGAAGTTGGCACCTCACGTCAGTGCATTTAGACGCCATAACACTACAGGCCGCCAGCTTACCACATGAAGTGCATGTGGTGAACTGAGATCACCGGTTGAAAAAAGATAATAAGTCAACAATGTTCAGTGGAACGGCCTGTCAGGACAGGAGTTGTTTCTGGAAGGATCTGACTCATGCTCAAAATATAGCTGTGCACCCTCTCTGTTGGGATCAGTTTTCTTATCAAGTGGCGAATGAAGATGTCTGAGCTAGACTCTTTCCATATGACTACTGATGTTTTTCTGGACTGTGTGTGCAGGCTATTTTAAAAGCAGAGCTGAGGGGGGAAAAAGAACTGGATGCATTTAAAAAACACTATTTTATACTACAAATGATTCCACCATTTTTTGGGCCGGTAAGAATAATCCAAGGAGTTCAACAATATGATGATATTTGTAGAATGTTTTTCATCACCATTTAAGATTCTGACTTGAATATAGACAGCTTGCTCAGCCTTGTAGCTCTGTAGTAATGTAATTTGAATGTCCTGTTTTCAATATAAAGTATTATGGACATCGATGAAGAGACAGCAGGGGTAAGACCGACAACACATTTTGTAAGTGTGGGTGTGGGTGGTGCAACTGGAGCTAGCACATGCAAGGATATCCCTTTGATTTTTCTATCATATTTTCCTGAATTTCATACACCCACCACTGTGTATATCAATGATGCATTTGTCAAACTTCAAAGCCACTTGTAAACACTTGTACCTTCTCATAAATAGAAAGGGGCTATGATGAATGCACTACACACATAGCTCTGCAGCAAAGTGACTATCTAGTCTACTCAGTGGTATGATAATCCGTGTAGAGTAGTTAAAGTTTACTGTTAAATTAGCACAACAGAATATCATTATCATGGCTGTGTTGATCATAGCTTTCTTTCTCTCTAATGTTATCTCTCCACCCACAGTACAACTCTGCAATAAATCACCAAACAGAAGTCTTATAGGGTGGTCTTATGGGACACTGTCTTACATAGGTCTGTGACATAATGTGCATCTGTTTGGAGAAAAGTTTGGAGACCTTTGAACCAAAGTACAGTGTATGATAAATTGTTTTTTTTTTTTTCTTTTTCCCCCAGAGGAGCCAGAGGAAGAGATAAATTTTGAGGAGTTGGAGGAGAGGGCAAAGTCTGGAGATGCCAAAGCACAGACCAAGGTGGGTGTCAAAACTGCACTCTAAATATTTATTGACTTTAATGGCCATATGGTGGGCAAAGAACAGGTCAGCCAGGCAGTGATCAGTGTTATTTTGGACTGACATATTGCTGGGAAGGTCAGGTCATGAGTTGACCAAGTCACAAGAATGCTTGCCTTGCTGAGCAAAATGTATGTGTGTGTGTGTGTGTGTGTGTGTGTGTCCTTTTGTGCCCATGTCCAGATGGGACGTTTCTTCCTTGCACTAGCAGAAGAAAGAGATGAGGAGCTGAACAACTGCACAGCGGTCACTTGGCTGGTCCAGGCTGCTAAACAGGGCCGCAAGGACGCCGTCAAGCTGCTGCAGCGCTGCCTGGCCTCCAGCAAAGGTGACGAAACGTCCACCTTTAAGATTTGTGATATTTATGTTAAGTGATTTTTTTTAGCACTAAACTCATGAGGGTGCAGTGCCTTGCGTAAGTATCCCCCCCTCTTGGACTTTTGCAGATTTTGCAGTGTTACAACCTGGAATTCTAATTTTACCATTTGATTAACACACCATGCATAATGCCTTGAAGGTGCAAAATACTAATACGAAAAAGCAGACATCTGTTGGATGCCCACCGCGAAACACAGTGGTGGCAGCGTCATGCTGTGGGGATGCTTTTCATCAGCAGGTACTGAGAAACTGGACAGGAATAATCTAGTGACTGGGGTGAAGGTTCACCTTCCAGCAGGACACTGACCCAGAGCAGACAGCCAGAGCTGCACTGGAATGATTTAAGGCAAACAATGTTAATGTCTTTGAATGGCTCAGTCAAAGCTCAGACCTCAGTCCATTTGAGAGTCTGTGGGGAGACTTGATTATTGCTGTTCACTGACTTTCCAATCTGATCTTCAGCTATTTTGCCAAGAGGAATGGGCAAAAATTGCAGATTCTAGATGTGCAAAGCTGGTAAAGAAATACCCCACAAGACTTGCTGCTGTAAATGCAGTGAGAGGTGCTTCTACCAAGTACTGACGCAGGGGTGTATTTGTACACCCAGCAGATGTCTGCTTTGTGTTGTGACAAAAGGTTACATTGGGACTAGAGTTCTCATATTCTGCCCGAACCCGGTCGGGCCTAAAATTTACGTGAATTGGGCGGGTCGGGTCGGGCTTCGGGTTCTGTGGGGGATTTTTTTTTTTTTTTCTAAATAAAAAAAATAGAATTATGTGTTCTGTTATTGATTATGACGTTTCATTTTTATGTGACTGGTGGAGAGAGTGAGAGACTGGATTGGATTTGGAGGCTAAACTTTCAGTGACAGACAGACAACCAGCTGTGCGAGCGCAGCGCAAACAAGAGAGAGAGAGTTGCAGCAGTATCTCGCTGTGCTGGCAGACTCGGCAGCAGGGACGGTTTTTGCTATGTATTGACCCGCACATGCCGCGGCACCATCAGTCGGCATCAGGCGGGCCGGACGCGGCACCGTCCGATACCGCGCCCACCCGTCAGGTCTGCCGGATCTGACAGGTGAGCTGCCTGATACCGACTGATGGTGCCCCGGTGCTGCGGCCTACCTTTTTTTTTTTTTTTTTTTTTCGGGCTTTATCGGGCTGTCAGGCCTAAAGTTCGGCTAATTAGTCGGGTCGGGTCGGGCCTCGGGCTGGCCCAGTCCGGCCCGGGTCGGGTCGGGTCTTAATTTTCAGGCCCGATGAGAACTCTAATTGGGACATTAATTTGACATTAGGATGGCTTTGTGGTTAGAGTGACTGTCAGCTGTCAGTTTAATTGGAGGACTGAGGTTCAAACCCTGTTTTGGCAAGTATCAACTCTGCTGAAGTGTTTTTTATTGAGGGCATTTGAACCTGCAGCCTCTTCTCTCTGAGGAGGGATGTGAGCAAGAGGAACTTCCTTATGTTGATCAATAAAGTTTGAGGATCACTTTATTTATTTAAAAAGCTGATTTTAGCACCATCACTTCTCTAAAACCCAGTTTAACTGTAGAGTAACCACGTCATATCATTAGTATTTATTCTTATTTATGGAAGGATTATTTTGATATGACATAGATAGTGGAGTTATGAACTATGATCTGTTTCAATCAATTGAAGTATGATTTTTCACTGAATAATTGGAACAGTTTAGATGATTGATTGGTTTGGGCAGTAAACCACATATTTTTTCCCGCTATACACAAATATGCACATCCATGAATCTGTTTTAGCACCATAAACCCACTCCCACTCACAGTGAGTGAGGGGAAAAGCACTGTGCATGAGTAATGCACAGCTTAATTAGTATCTTAAAAATGGCTAGCAGGTGAGAAAGAAATACAGTTGGGCAAATTGGACAGAATCAAATATCACAATATTTTTGACTGAATACTTTGATATCAGTATTGTGGTGAAATTCAAAGGATGCTTATTGGTGCTTTTACAAAATATTTACACCACGTGATTTGTGATAAACAATAATTAGTAATGTGGATTTGATGACCATGTATTACGATATAGATATGATATTGATAATGTTTTAATTTGATTGTAATTTATTATAATCCCATTGCTGCTGCAACATTTATATTTACTGTTAATAGATGTTCCAAAATAAAGTCATCTGCTCAATTATCTGGATTTAACCATAGACTGTCAAATCATTTAACATATTAATAACTTCTGTTTTAAAAGAAATATTGTAGCCGTAAGGAATTGCATATGCCTCTCCACATATGCCGGGTAAGTCAGTGAATACTGTCACTGTGTGGTGTAACATCTGTTCAGATGCTGCTGATGATGATATATTTGAACTGTAAACGATATACCCCTCACTGTAGCGTAGCCTGTTTCACAGTCAGAGTCAGTGCTTCTGTGGGAGTAGTTCATCCTGCCGCTCAGGTCCTGCTGTACTGTCAGTTTCACCCTGCACGTTTGTGTGTGTGTTTGTCAGGCATCACATCAGAGAACTTAGTGGAGGTGAGGAAGCTGTGTGAGGAGACGCGCTTCGAGAGGGGAGTGAGGAAGGCAGCTCTACTCATGTACTGGAAGCTGAACCCAGAGAGGAAGAAGTCAGTGGCCGTTTCTGAGATGCTGGAGAACGTTGGGCAGATCCACGCAGAGCCAGGTACTCAGAGGAGACAGACTGACGATTAATTTTAATCTATGTGATACTTTGTACACACTTGGAGCAGATACCTTATCATGCTGTCTTTTCTCCACTTACAGGGGAGCCACCCTCCCCAGGTCCTCTCTCCAGCTCTGCCAAGAAACAGAGGAGAGTCCTGGAGAGTCTGGTCAGCAGCGATGGTACGTTTGATCTGAAGTGTCCCTTCATTGTAAGTCAAGTGGTCTCAGGAGCTGTAGGCCATTTGCAGCAGGAGAACAGGGATGCCTAATGTGATTGCCTAATATCCAGACAGATAAAATGACATTTTCATGTTTGCATTTTCATGTTTTTAGCCTCCTCACATGTTGCTATGGATGACTTTGTTGAGATGACTAAGAAGTACGCACAAGGCATTGCGCCCTCGCCGGCCATGGCTGGGGAGGGAGGTGATGATGACGATGATGATGATGTAGTTGTGAAGAACCCAGATGACTTGCCCCTCCACCAAAAGGTATGAAGCCCTCAGACTTGGTGTATAAGGATGTACCTAGCCTATGATGTCTAACATCCTTGCAAAAGAACTATTTCTTGCTCTCTGCCTTTTCCTTCTTGTCTTTTTCCATTGCTGCATTTGTTTGTTTAAGTTCAGTGTGTCTTTGAAAAAAGGTAAAATCATGACAATTTAAATACTAATTCATTTGCTGCCTTTCCTTTGATTTCTTTCTGTTCTTACACATAACACCATGGCTTCAATTACGTCCCATTGAGTCCAAGAAGGGCTCTGGTCCCGGTGCTTGTCCAATAGTGACAAAGCTTCACTATTTTTTCCAGGGAAATTCTGTTCTTTCATTTCCATATTTTAGACTTCAGTGACGTATTGACCCCTGCCTTCCTCCTCTGTTCTCCTGCCATCACCAGGTGCTGAAGTTCCCCCTGCACGCCCTGCTGGAGATCAAGGAGCATCTCATCGACTGGGCATCACGAGCCGGCATGCAGTGGCTCAGTGCCTTGATTCCCACACACCATGTGAACGCGCTCATCTTCTTCTTCATCATCTCCAACCTCACCATTGAATTCTTCATCTTCATCATCCCTCTGCTGGTGTTCTACCTCTCTTTCTTCTCCATGGTCATCTGCACATTGCGTGTTTTTCAGGTCAGCGACTACTGATATTACAGTTAAAGCTCCACACTTTGAACAGAGCTCAGTTCTGTTGTGTTCTTGTTAATATAACTACCCATAGCCTGTGTAATTGTAGAAATGTAAGCATTTTTGACTTCTGTCAGAAGACCCACTTTAGCCTTGAAGTAGAGAAGTGCTTATCTGAGGGGGAAAATTAGAAAGGTAAAATAACGAACAATTATTCTCTACAGAATTCAAAAGCATGGGAAAACTTCCGAGCTTTGACAGACCTGTTGTCTCACTTTGAACCGGGTCTGGACCTGGAGCAGGCTGAAACCAACTTTGGATGGACACACTTAGAACCCTACCTGTAAGTGCACCTCGATTCATCCACATCTATTTTCATTCATTTTTTCATTTACTCAGTTGAGCATGTTTTTTTTTTTTCCTTTGCTGTTATGCAAATAGAGGTTTAGTTAAGTTCAGGCTTGACTAGTTTTCCTGAACACCTCAGGAAAACCTATTTAGTTAGATACAACATTCTTGCAGTCTGTCTTAGTGCAGACTGAGTTCTTATTGATTCATGTAACTGTTATTGTGTGCATTGTTTAATATAGTTTTTAACCCTTTGGCGCATAGCGGTCACTACAGTGGACAGCTGTTTAAAAGACATTTTCTCCTAAATGCAATGGTTTCTATGGTGGAATTGCATATCAGCTGTTATAATGCTCTCTGCTGCTCCCCTCCATTGAGGTTTATGCAGAGACTGTCAGTTCGTGTTGCTGAACACATATTAATATTAGTATCATTACATGATAATGCCAGTCCTGCATCCTTAAAGAAGTATGAAGACTCACAAAAAAGTTCATGCCCTAAGAAGAGTAAACACACATAAGATAAAAATCTTGACTCAGGCTTTCATAATTCATGCATCAAAGGGTTAATGATTGCTGGTTGCAGAAGTTCTCCAATCAACATCTTTACTAGAGCACTGATAAAAACACAGACATACAGAAAAAACAATCACAGAACATAAAGAAGCAGGGAAAAATGTATGCAGGTGAAATATGCACCTTGGTTATTCTGAGGAGTTTTCTATTACTGTTCTGTCCTGCACCTCCATGATTTGGATCTGCGTGTTCTACACTTTCTATTTGAAGTACTCACCCCAAATAATAAAACCTAAACGAAATCAAGATGACAAGCCTATGTGCAACAAAATCATTAAATCTTGGCTTTTCATTTTCCCAGGTACTTCCTGCTGTCGGTGGTCTTTGTGGTTTTCTCCTTCCCTGTGGCCGATAAGTCCTGGATCCCATGCTCAGAGCTGGCTACCGTGGCTCTCTTCTTCACTGTCACCTCCTTCCTCAGCCTTCACTCCTCTGCTCAGATCTTTGCCCGCAAAGCGCTCCTCACAGAGGTCCTTTCTGGTGCCTGCTCCCTCACTCACCTCCTCCCAGACTCCCTCTGGTTCCTCAAGGCCTTTGGGAAGACTTTTATCACTGTGCCTCTAGGGGAGTTGGTGGTGCTGAACCTAGGTGTGCCCTGCTTCTTGTATGGGCACCTTTTCTATCTCCTGTTTCGCATGGCCCAGCTGAAAGGCTTCAAGGGCACCTACCTGTGCCTGGTCCCATACTTGGTGTGCTTCACCTGGTGTGAGCTCTGCTTGGTGTTCCTCAATAACTCCTCCACCATCGGACTTATCCGCACCTGCGTGGGCTACTTCCTCTTCCTGTTTGCCCTTCCTGTGCTATCACTGGGCCTGGCTGCCATGCTCCTCATCCAGTTGCTACAGTGGTTTGTAGCCTTGGAACTGACCAAGATGGTGGTTACAGTGACAGTTTGCTTTGTGCCGGTAGTGTTGAGACTATGGACCCGGTTCAGCCTCAACCCCATCGTAGTGTTTCGATCTTTGTCGCGGAGCAGCATTGTCAAGCTCATCCTGGTGTGGCTCAGTGCAGTGGTGCTCTTCTGCTGGATATACGTCTACCGGTCAGAAGGCATGAAGGTTTACAACTCCACCCTGACGTGGCCTGAGTACGGCAACCTTTGTGGCCCACGAGCCTGGAAAGAGTCCAACATGGCCCAAACTCAGATCCTCTGCTCTCACCTCGAAGGACACCGTGTCACCTGGACGGGACGCTTCAAATACGTCCGTGTGACAGACATTGAGAATGGAGCACAGTCGGTCATCAACCTGTTACCGGTATTCGTTGGGAATTGGATGCGGTGTCTGTACGGTGAGGCGTATCCATTATGCGATGAGGGGAAGAACGCCACAGCCGAGTCCCAACCCCACCCTGCCCCTGTCCTCCTTCCAGAACATCCCCTCTGTAAACTGAAAAACCTCGCTAAGCACGAGTGTCACGTCAAACGCTTCGATCGATACAAATTTGAAGTCACAATGGGTATGCCACTAGAGAAGAAGACCAAGAACGGGACGATCATAGAGGACGAGGACGCGACTAAAGACATTGTCCTGCGGGCAAGTAATGAGTTTAGGCCCGTGCTGCTATACTTGAAGACAGGAAGCCTGGTGGAGTTCAGCACCGTTCTCGAGGGTCGTTTAGGCTCCAAATGGCCTGTGTTTGAACTCAAAGCCATCCACTGCATTTCATGTGCTGATTCCCTCTTGCCCAGCCGCCGGCAGTATAAGATCGAACATGACTGGAGGCGCACGTCCCGGAGTGCGCTGCAATTTGCCTTTGACTTCTTCTTTAACCCCTTCCTGACTGCTCAGATAGAGCTAGAGGCCCAAACTGAGACAGAGAGTGGGCCACAGGAGGGAGGGTAGATGGAGAGACACTTAGTGTGGATATTTTGTACATCACATGACTACATGATAATTTTTTGAGTGGGTGTGCTATTTACAGAATGAAAAATGCTTTATGGACTACAAAAAGCAGCAGATTGTAGACTGGATAATGTTATACCTGCATTGAGTGCACACTTTAGTGTATATATATTTATACACTGGGGGAGAAAAATGTTGACGCTAATATCATGTGTGATAATTACATTATGTGCAGTTGAAGAACGTAAACGGTTGTACACCATAGTTGCCCACGATGAGATCCAGTAGTAGTGTTGTATGGCTACTTGAATGTGTGCCACTGTAAATATGCATTTTGAGTGTTTGTGTTTTTATAGTTTTTGAGCCAAAGTGTTTGAGAATACAAAGGCATTTAAGTATAAAACAAGAAGTAAGGTAGGGGAGAAACACAAACTTAAAAGTTTTTAGAT
Source organism: Myripristis murdjan (assembly GCF_902150065.1). Taxonomy (NCBI): domain Eukaryota; kingdom Metazoa; phylum Chordata; class Actinopteri; order Holocentriformes; family Holocentridae; genus Myripristis; species Myripristis murdjan. Next base: position 23,296,892 of record NC_043989.1, read on the forward strand.
TAAGTAATATAATTAACACAGGACACTACCTTAAGAAACACACACACGCACACACACACACACACACACACACTCACACTCTCACACTGTCAGCCCCTGTCAGTGGTCAGTAGTGTGTTTATGAACATTTCAATCCACTAATGAAGTCAAGTTGCTCATTTGTATATAAATCTGCAAACATTTGTATGTCTAATTGTCATCAATTGTTTGGCATTGTAACTACAAAATCAGCAGCAGTGTTTGTACTTGACAGTTTCCTTACCAAACTGTCATTTCAGTGTTGTCAGAATGCATCAGAAATTGCTGATGCATTATCTGTGGCCTACATAAAATTATGGATAGATTTTTTTTTCATATGATTATGGTACTGTTGTGAACACAGAGGTCTTCATCTGTTGTACAGCTTTAATTACGGTTCATTATATGATATTCCTAGTATGTCATTTTGAAATGCTTAGTATGAGAGGTGGCTCTGAAGTGCCTTACAAGATATTATCTCACATGCGGATCCCATGTGATATTGTGAAACATGGTTATTGTTTTCTTTTTATTCAGGTTTGAAGATGTACAGCCAGTAATGCTAATGTGCTCCGCAGTGCAACTTTGGGAGTGAATAGACTAAATTATTTCCCTAATCCTCAACCTTTGGAAGCTCACCTGCTTCAAAGCTCATATTTATCACCGTGCACTTACAAGTATATCTCTGCTCTCTTTGTCCTCATGTGCCTTTCTGTTCCTCCTCTAGCTGTTTTATCCCTCGCCCTTTCTTATCTTCCCATCTCTGCTGTGCAGGGTTTTAATATATCGAACATTTGCTGTCCCTCAGTGATGATGTAAGTGTTTCAGGTTAGTTTGTCACTACTGTATCCCCATACTGTGACCAATAAATTGATGAAAAATCTGTTTTTTGCCTTCTTATTCTTGACAAAATCTGTCACTTGTTGGATGTTTTAAATGACTAGAAATGCATTCATGTTTTAATGAAAAATCAACAGTAACAAGCAAAAGTCATTAATGTATAGGCAGCAAGTGCCATTATTAGTTGTGCATAAATGTGAGCTTATCATTTTAGTACCCTACACTTACATGTTTTTGTGATGTGTCATGACACTAGGTGGTGCTCTACACCACTTGACTTCTGTACCTGTCACACTGAAAACAAGATGACCCCATATAAACTGTGCAATACTCACAATAACATTTATGATGGCACCACAATATTTATGCTACTGGTAGCATTTCAATAAAAAACATCACACCTGCAGGCCCATTGGATGCAATTTCGTTGAAATCTTTATTCAGAAAAAAACATATTAACATTATTTATAACTGTCCATTTGACAATTTTTTCATCAAAATACATTAACACAAAAATATGTGAATCAACATTAGCTTGGTCAGGACGTGGAATCAACTGACAGATGTTCCAAAAATAGGATAAATAAAAGAATAAACTGTCTTCTAAAAATAAAAGAAAGAGATTCTGCACATCAAAGTAATCAGTGAGGAAGGCTAAAGAGATTAACGAACTATCTCTCTCTGCCATTGCCCTGGAAGCAATCATCGATAGAGACGATTGGGTCCACAGTCCATTAATTAATGGGTGGTCATCATAAAGAAACAAAATCCTCATACATGTCAAAAAGAGAGTTGGTATATACAGACACCATTTAGGCCCTTTGAAGTATTTTTTTTCTTTTACAATACAACATTAATCAGAAAACATTCCCCATTCCTCTTGGTTCTCAGCTTCATAGCGTAGAAACTGATTTCTCGGCGGCTTCATTCAAAATGTACATGTAAGTGTATGAACCGAACACTGGTAAACATGCTTCAGTGTCCTGAGACACAAAGAAAGGTAGGAGAGCTCGGTCATCTATGGTTACTAGTGCTGCACGGGGCCCCGGGGCCCCTGAAGCCTTTGTACAGCTGGGTCTAAATGGTTAAGAAGGCAGCCAAGTCAGTCAGTCAGTCAATTTATAAACACATAGGCTAAATCTGTTTGACATGCAGCATCTTTTTGCTTGATTGTTGGAATTATTTAGTTTCTTTCTTTTTTCCTTTTCTTTTTTTTTTCTTTTTTTTTCTTTTTTGCTCATGTTGTGTTCAACAGCAAAGTAGCACATGACGCAGCCCCAATTCCGAAGCGTAATTCACAATCAAACGGAGGAGGTGAAGGGGCCCTTTTCAGCAAAGGAAACATTACACAATGTTGAGACTGAAACACACTGTGTGGAACGGATATAAGTGTGTGCCCACATAACAGGCCATAGTGTAATCTGCTGGATTCTGTTTCTGGAACATTGTAAATGTTTGACCTCACTGAACACAGCCCTGTTGTACATTGTTGCTCTCTCCTGACTTACAGGGAGAGCTCAGAGGCGTCTGGGTGCACCTGGGGGGGTTGGAGGGGGGGCAGCATCCCAAGTTCATCTTTGCACATCACATATCATTAATTGTCACGGTCATTATCATCACATCCATCAAAATCACCATCATCAACATCATTTTTAATGGGAATTTACAAAAAATAGGAGTGGGGGTAGTTGAACTAGTAATCAAACAAAACAGCGAGTTACATAAACGCCCCATTTTTCATCACTGCTGCTGGTTGACAACCACAAAGGCTTTTGTTACACAAATCAAACAGTGGGCAAGGAACAGGAATAGGTTTTCTTCGAGTGCAGACACAGCCAAATACAGAGAGAGGAGGAGGAGGAGGAGGTGGAGGAAAAAGCAAATGAACAGAAAAAGAGACAGAAACATCGAAACATCTTTCCTGTCTGGGGTGTGGGGTTCATGCTCCTCTACGACTGACCTGTAGCAGTCAGAACACCATCAGCCAAAATCCAGAGGTCAACAATCAGGAAATCCACGGTTTAGAACATTTTGCAATACATAATCCATTGCGTAATCCAGCCCATTCCCTCTCTAGCCCTGGAGCGGGTCCTTTCAGTTCTGGGAAGCTGGAGAAGTAGTGTGGGAGCATGTGAAAGAGTAGGCCTGCATGTGTGTGTGTGTTCAATGATCTTGAGTGTGTGTGTGTCTCCGTTCCTGTTCTGAAATATTTTCCGTTCATGTGAAAGTGTGTGTACAGGCCTGTCTGTGTGTGTACATTCTGGCATAGGTGTGTATATGGGTGTAAACTCTTACACGTATCCACCGCCGTGCGATCACTCAGTGCATCTCGGAGTTGAGCTTGTCCTGGAAGATGTAGAGGTTGTTGGTGGCGGCGATGGCGATGATGTTCTCCGTCGGGTGCCAGGCCGTGTGGAGGATCTTCTTGGTGAAGTCCAGGCTGTCCACGCTGATGTCATCCTTCCGGCGCTTTCCACCGGCGGCGCAGACCCTCCGTGGCTTCAAGACGGCCCGGGGTTTGCTGCTCTCCCGGGACGCCTCCAGGGTCACGTCACGCTTGGTGTTCCGGTCGAACATGCGGAAGAAGTTGTTATAGGCGCCCGTCATGATCACACTGGGCAAGGGGAGAGAGGAAGGGACAGGAGGAGTGAGGGGAGTGACAAAAGAGAAAGGATACAAAACGTAAAACTCTGTTCCTTTAACCCTCAGATGCTCCTTCAATTGTGACGACATCCATGACCCCTGGACAAAAATGTCCACCTATAGAGAGTGACATTTAGACATCTGTTTTTGTGACCCATATAGAGCTGGGTCTTGACTAAACATGACTAAACATCACTTTTGACATGGGTTTCAAGATTTTAACCCCTTCCTGACCAGTTGTTTTTGCTGCAAAAACATATAAGGATCGTGTTGAAAACTGGCTAAACTGAAAGTTCAACTTGAAATATGCTCATGTAAACAAAGAATTTCAGAGAACTTGTAATACATTTTTTGTTTGGCTTATTATAAGTAATCAACTTAGTAAGTTTCATGGTGATATCTATAGGATAAATTTTTTTCCCTATTCACATGTGAAAAAAGACTGTGTTAAGTCTATGGCTAAACTTCAAGGTCGATGAGGGGTAAATGTTGTCCGATTGAGAAAAAATTTCACCAGCAGAGTGAAAATTCATAAAAATATGAAGTTTAAAATTTACATGTAAAAATGGGCCGACTTCGTGGACATTTTTGTCCACGAAGGGTCATGGATGTTTTTAAATTGCATAATGAGTCCAAAAAATGGTCTTTCATGCTAAAACTCGGGACATCCAGAGTTTACCCTAAGGTGCACCTCCTTGCCAAAAATCAGGCACCAATGACCTTTCATTTGACCGTGCGGAGTTGGGAAAGTATGAGAGGTGGACAAAAATGTCCAGGGGTAATCTGAGGGTTAAAGTCCATGTCCTACCACATGGAGACTTTATTATGCATTCTTCATTTCTCTTTTCTTTCTCTATCACACACACAAATGTATTGCTATACTTGTCCACTGGCTGTTTTAACGCTCTCCACTACATGCCTAACCTTAAAGAAACAGTTCACCCAAAAATGAAAGTTCTGTCATGATCAAATCACCCCATATGCCAGAGAAGGACACAGGGAGGTAGCAGCCTTGTCCAAAACAGCCGAAGTCAATAGATATCACATTTTAGAGTTCAAAAAGGAAAAAAAATGACAACAAAATGACTCAGCATGATCCAAATCTTCCGAAGCAAGTGGATTTTGAGTCGACCATTATAGAGAAATTATTTGTGTCTTGTCGCTGACTACCATGCTGATTTTTTTTCCTAAACATGGAGACAAAAACAAAGGCGGAAGGACTTTGCCTCTTGATTTTGCACAAAGTAATAGGCTTCGATAACAAAACAGTTCACGCAGATGTGCAACCAAGCCTCACACGTCTATCCACATTAAGCTTGACGAGAACTTGCGAGGGTTCAACATTCAGGAAAAGCACACACTTTCACCGTGGGTGTATAAAGACAACTGGATACAGCGTCAGAGGTGGGACCCCATTCATTCCTCTGAAAGTTGCTCAGTGGCACATGAAGAGAAAAAGTTTTACTTGCAGGTATAAAATTACCCAGATCTCCAGGGAGCAAAGCTACAACAGCTGGGTAATGACCCAAACTCTGTCAGCGTATGTGTTGTTAGCATATGCGTAGCGTAGACTTGTAAACACGTAAATAAAGCACAGTTTGTGGTGAGTGTGTACGTTACAAGGGAACTCCTGCAAATTGCTGTGGAGTCGAATCTGGTCAAATCAGGAGAAAAGTGAGTTTGTCTGCTCCGCTCCGTTGCAGCTTTCCGTTGGTGCTCCCTGCTGCAGAGATGTTGCTAGGCAGAAAAAAACCCATCCACACCCACCTATTACAGAGGAAGTGTACTCTATTTTCTTATCACTGGCATCAGTGGAAATGCATCATCTTCCTTTACTGGAGTATCTTTGGCTTGGTGCACGTTTGCATGAACTCTCTCTAAGAAGAACATTCACGCTGAATAACTGTAAAAATACAGTAGGGCCTTTCCACACAGGGTGCAATTGTCTGCCTTCAGAAGACTTGGATCATGCAGAACAAGTTGCATGGCGTATTTCTGTTTTCATTTTTTTTTTTTTAACTCTAAAATGTGTTTCCCATTGACTTCAATTGTTTTGAGTGATTGCACAGACTTTTGCAAGTTATCGTTCTATATGTTGAATGGACAAAGTAGATGATGACAAAACTTCCATTTTTCTGGTGAACTGTTCTTTTAAAACCTAGCCTAATTTAAACTTAACCCTAATTCAAACTTATCTTAGAGTCCTACCCCTAAAATAGCCTTGAAGAGATGGGATGGCTCACTTTGTTGGATCTTTCTCTTATTTTCTCCTCATGGGGGGAGATGCAACACACACAGACGTGCACACACACTTCAGCTACCTGTCTGAGCCGTTCCAGGCACACTCGAACTTGTCGAAGATGCAGTCATTTTCATAAAGGGAGCACAGCTTGCTGCGGAGGTAATCATGAACCTGAGGAAGCACACACACACATACATACACACACACATAGATATGATTTAAAATGGGTCCAGCACATAGCTTCACTCCCAAGTGTTGATCCAAAATGCAAGCTATAAATAGAAGTGTGAGCAGAGGAGCGCTGAGAAAACACACACACATACACACATACATACACATAAGCGCGCACACACACACAAAGCAGAGAGCGCACAGACAGACAAAAACACATTAAATGTGGGCAGGTTGTAACACAAACCTCCCTGAAGGCAAGACTAATAAGACATAACACCAGCCCTCAGCAATATGAGGGCCGGGAGCACAGTTTTAATCAAAACTCCTTTACCATATCACCAAATCCATTAACATCCACCTCTCCATTACCATGCCCACCGAGGAGGGCAGACACACACACACACACATGAACACAGATACATTCACTGACTAATAACTCTTTCCCCTGGCGCTTTCATTTTCCGTGCCTGTGTCAGCATTGTGTCCGCTCAGTGATGCAAGGGGTTGAAATCTACACCGCCATATCTTTATTCTGCCAGACCCCCACCCCTCCAGCCCTTGTTTTTCACATTCTGCATAAAGTCAGCAGTCAACAGTCTCCTCTCAATCAATACACGGTCAAGCTGAGGTCGGCTCACGGCCCGTTCATCAAACTCGGTGACATTTCTGTTTGCCCCCCGTGGGTCTTTCAGCACGGGGCTGAAATGATATTGTGTCAGCCTCAGTTGAATATATAGTCTTTTTTTTTTTTTTTCCTGCCCATGTTTGCTTTGATTTAGCGCTGCACACCGTTCACTTCCTCAACCCGGCATTCTCCCACTTTCTTCCAGTCATCCAGCTGTCTCCCGAATGCCGCAACCTCTCCTGTCCCTCTACCTCTCTCAACCCCTAATCTACAACTCTCCCCTTTTTTCACCCCGTCATTCCCCTTTCACCACAGCGTCCCCCCCCCCCACACACACACACACACACACACTCACACACCGCTCTCTCTCCCTCCCTCTCCTTGCTGCATTGCAGATCTAGGTGTCAGGGCTGTGTAAGGTATCCCTCCTTCCCGCTTCACTTTATGAGTGGAGGCTCGGCGCCTATAAATAGCAGCAGTGCGTCTCAGCCTCCCACTCTCGGCTGCCTCATAGCCTCTCACACGTCAAGAAGAGGCACGCACACACATGCACACACACACACACACACACATGCGTTAGCTCACCCACATGCCCGCGGCAGGAATACTAAGCACATATTGAACAAGAGAGTTGACAGACAGTTCTACTGCGCATAAATGCATAAACAGTCGACTGTACGGCCTACTGTAAACACTCACAGGTGACATTACAAATTTGTTTGGAGATAAATTGAGTGCATGTGTGTGTGTGTGTGTGTGTGTGTGTGTGAGCGACAGAGAGAAAGCTGTAGAGAAAGAGAAAAAAATGCTTAGTGCACTGTATAAGGATTAACTTAAAGCATGTCCTTTCTCTAATATATGTATATGCGTGCATATTCAAAAGCATGTTAGGCACACTTAATCTCTCATCCCACATACACGCCATAGTGCCATAATAATAATTAACTCTCTGTGGCGGCTTCTGTTATGCATACAGCCTTCTCACAAACACGCACTTACACATACACACGTGCGTCTACAAAATATGGTCCAAAATCAAAAAGTCAGTGAAGCCGGTTCTCCGCTGACAAGGAGTGTATTTGCTGGCATGCAACAGAGGCAATTATCCCTAAAAGGTTTTGGACAAAAATCTCATCATCTCTCTCCACTATGATTCTGAGAGATCACCATCTTCCCATGATGCATTTCTCTCACAAATGGGATGCATATTTTCCCCGGGATGACAGCACTTTCTTTCGGTAAGGCGCGATTACTCACCTCATAAGTTTGAAGCGCACGACAGCGACGCTCACCGTGTGCCAGCGCTATTTAATGGAAACTCCGAAACAGTGCCTGAGACGGCACTTGACATTTTGCACTGGTGGGGAGACTGGAGGATTACTCCAAATCAGCATTTTAGTTGCGGTTTTGCCTCTTTGCCTTTTAGGAGTTGAGTGAAATCACAAACACGGCATAAAAACACACTCTACATAAATGCTTCCCAGACTATCGATTGGTTCACCTTGCCTAGAATCGAGAGAGCACCTTGTCAGAAGGAATTTCATCAGAGTGCATTTTAGTGGAGTGTTTTGAGGTCTAAATTCCACAGAGTGACTCAAACAGAAACCTGGGGGGAAACACTATGCCGTGACACTACAATTCATGCAAGTTTCCTGTATTTCAACACTACTTTCCATCCTTAAGACACACAGTCAGACACATGCGATCCCACCTGGTATGTCTCCAAAGGCTTGCTCTCCATGTTGAGGTCCCACACTTTGGTGGTCAGATAGTCTCTGGTGAGCAAGTAGCGCCCGCTGTGGCTGAATTTGACATCCGACACCGAGGAGATGATCTCAGAGAAGAAGGAGCGGGCGTTGGGGTCCTCAGGCTCCTCGAACACTGCAGAGGAGAGAAGAGCATGCCATATCGACATTTAAGTTCAATTACGGCATCACCTGAAAATCAAAATCTCAAAACGGATCTGTAATTTTATTCCATCCATACATGCAACATGCACAGCAACAACAGACTTTGAGGATTCACCACATTTTCTCGGTGGTGAGTTATCAAAAAAAAAAAAGCCTTTGAAGACGTTAGCTTTGTTGGACATGGCACATTTGATGGATTCTGATGGATTTCTCAAAATGGAGCTTCACACTCACTGCTGGGGAAACAGCATTTTCAAAACATAAACTACACAAGGCACCTCGGTCCTCTGTGCAGGAGGGCTGGGATGCACAGACCTTTACTTTAGCTTTCTCAGCTAAGAGGGCTGCCATCGTCTACTGAGCCTGAACCGGCTTTGCTGACTCAATTTGAGCAGGAGGTTGTACCATCAATCACACTAAATAACACAACAGCCAATGGCTATGCAAGAGGTAGGCTAATGTGGCATGCAGATGAGACGGCATTTCAATGATTCCCTAAAAAAAAAAAAAAAAAACCTCTCTTGTCCACTGTTGTGTCATTTGTTACATGATGAGCATACATTACGTGTGTGAGTGTGTTTGCATATGTGATCACCAGTGTTGTCCAAATCGAATCAAAGGTCAAAGGTCAAAAGTTTTTATTTGTCATTTCTTCTGAGTACAAAAGAAACAAAATAGTGTACTCCTAGGTTAAAAAACAGTGTGAAGAATCAGACTGTATGTCAAGCTGACATACAGTATGTTAAAAAAAGGTATAAATTAAACAAAAATGACAACAAAAACTGATGACAGCTATGTCATTTATTAATTGGATGTGCCTCAAAATATATTGATAGCCATGTATAGTACAAATTGGGCAGACAGAGGTAAACAGTGGAGTGTGTTAAATTACTTCTAGTAACTTGAGGGGTTTTCCTCAGCATCTTTGCACGCTGCACACTGTGAGCAGGTGAGAAGTTGAACCCACTTATGTTTCTAATGCAGCATACTTTATAAACTCACAAGAGGCATGAATGTCATCTCCGCTACCGCATTTACTAAGTACAGTAAGTCTCTACACCCTAAGTGTGACAAAGAAGAAAAAGAAAAAGTTCAAGTGCTTAACTACGGCTTCCGAGTTCAAAGGCAGCTAATGCACAAGTTCAAGTCTGAGTCGAGTCACGAGTCATGAAAACAGGGTTACAAGTCTGGCGACCACACATAGACAAACACTACAGACGGACATAAATCATTCAAATGCCCCTGAGAAATCTATATCTGAACCCTGTGTCTGAACCCACTCATTCTGGAAATCACTGGGGATTGTGTGTTTATGTCAAGATCAGAGCATATTGCACCCGTGCTGTCTCAGAACCATATCTATCTGCAGTCATTCTCGCTTCAATATCGTAGGAAATCATTGAAACCAATAGCAAGACTACACAATAGAGCTTATAAGATCCATGGCAAACTCCCCTCGCCCTTGGACACACCACTGTGCGGCAGACTTGGATTTTAACACTGTGACTTTTCAGAACTGCACCAATAATCTAGCCATTAAATTCTAATATAAATAATATCTCTCCTCCAACACATCAGATCAATTTCACATACATTTATCAAGATCAATTTCACATGTATTTAAGTGAATACCGGCTTATAAAAACAGCTATGCTCAGAGATCATTTTTCCATACATACACGAGAATCTGATATGAGATCTTTCTCTACATTAGATCAATAACCTCTAGTATATAATTCAAACAAGCCTATAAATGTTATCTGATGGAAGGACACACCTGCAACCACGGATTTCAGCTCAAATAACCATCCCACCCCCTCCGTCCTCTCCCCTGTCGTGTCTCTGTAGCTCTTATGCTTTGTTTGTGGCATTGTGTTTGAGATTTTTTTGTTTGTTTGTTTTTTATTTTGTATTATGAAGTGACTTTGTCTTATAGGTGCCGCAGAACAGAAACCTGCTGCAAAACTGTTTGTAAGGGAGTTGGACCACTTTTAACTGTAACACATTTTGAAATCTGTGGTGTCGCTTTCCTGTGTGATACAAATGAAATGAAAACAAATGAAAACATGACGTGTGTCTGTGTGCGGGACCATCCCGAGGACTGCTGTGTGTCCGCACAAAGGCTGGGCCCTGCTTGTCTGTGTGTAATCAAAGAGTGACAGGTTTCAGGAAGGCAAAATTAAGAATTAATGCCATTTGGAATTAATTTACAACTAATTTTACAACTAAAATAACAAAAAAAAAAAAAAAAAGGGAAGTAAATGGGAAGTATAAGACAAAAGACAGAAGAAAATTGTTGTCTTTTTAGAAAATCAGATAAAAAACAAAACAAAATGAAAACAAAAATATCATGTGTAGATTATACCAGTAGCCTTGTTGTGTTTTAATCAAAGAGAGGACCTGCAGTGCAAAGAAATGTGTTATTACATGCTCTGGTTCCAAAGCAGAGAACAGACTGGAAAGTGAGTTACTAGTGTTGATAAACAACCCTGCCCAACCTCAGCAGATATTATGTGCTACTGGGCTGGAAAACATTTTACCTATTGCACCTTTACATTTGGAGGATTTATTGCAAGACACACATCTTTATGTCTGCCTGCACCCTGGCTCTCGGCAGGCTGCATACTCACATTTGGAGTGCTTGTCACACAGGGCTGCCTCTCTCATGTCACAGAGGCGCAGCGTGCCCTTGCTGCTGCTGTAGACAAACAAGTTACAGTGGTGGGGGTGAAACTCAGCCGCTGTGATCACTTCTGTCAGATCCTCCATGTTGGCTGGCTTGATGTCCACGATGTCTGGGAGAGAGGCGTCGTTCAGGGAAACAACAAAGAGAAAGCAGTTCCCAGGGCTGGCGCTCTGTTTTAGCCAGACACTTGTCTGTATGTGCTGCATTCCACCAAATACTGTACATAAATATCTATATACACTGACTGCACTCATTCATTCAGTCAGTCAGTCAGTCAGTCACTCACTGACGGAGTGATAAAACTAATTTGATTTTGCTTGTATTTAGGCGGAAATGCACACAAGGGTACAAAAAGGGGGTCCAGACTCAAAATGATACCACGAGCATATGTAAATGTGTACATTCCCCATTATTTACAGCAGTAAATAAAACACACCAATATAAATGTGTCTTCGGGGAATTGTTGGGAGAAAAGTAATTCCATACTCAGATAAACTGTAAAAGCATAAATCCCGTCTGGGACGGGGATATGACTCTACTGTGTCCTATTGAGCTGGATTAGAACCCAGAAAAAGGGGGTTGAAATATTTATGCAGCCTTTGAATTATTCATTAAGCTACATTTTCACTCCTCAAGAATAATATTCCCCCTCCCCCATTGCAGTGTGTCTTTGTGCATTTCTTTATACAGGGGAGCAACGGCATGGTGGGGAGTTGAAGTGCTTGAGTTTGTTTTATGAGTGTGTAAGTGTGTGGGCAGGGGGGGAGATTACTGAGCATTTGCATGCAGCTACGTGTTAACACGCTCATGAATAACTGTGTCTTTAAATATGCGCGTTAATAAATCTATTCCTGCCTTTTTCTCACACTGCTCCTCTGATTTCCAACCTCGCTGAATGTCCGCTCAGTGAGAAACACACCATAAGGATACTGAAGCTGCGGTCAGTGATGCCCAGATGCCAGAGGTTGATCCTCAGGTCGTCGGCTGACATGTACGTCTCACAGTCGGAGTTGACCGAGATGGAGTTGACGTGGTAGGTGTGGGCATTGGCAAACACCCGCCGCGGGCTCACCTCCACCATCAGGTCCATCGGCTTCAACACCGGCACCTAGAGCAGAGAGAGACAACAATTTAACATCCTGAGTGTGCAAATTGCTGGTTAGAGGGAGAGAAATGGTCAAAATATTGCAAATAAATGACCATAGAGCGTACTATTTCCTCTGATATCAATACTACATATAATGCCAGACACCAAATTCACATATATCCTTAATTGCACAGTAGAGACTGCAGGTCTAATGTATGACTTCAGAGTCTACATTTAACGTGAGCTCATTTGGTTGCCCATCTGTTTTTTTTTACATAGCATCATTTGCATTAACAAATTTATCTGTGCCAGTGCATGATTTACATAGAATCTGAGTCTTCACAGCTTTAAAGTGCATCCTGATTTACATATATCACATTGGGGGGGTGGGGGAAGTATGCACATAAACATGCATGCATACACACAGACATAGATGTACAGACACACACATACACGCAGGCGCTGCGATGTGACTGTATATCAATATGAACAGTGAAGAATCCATCTGATTATTACTGCAAACAGACACACCGACGTTTACATGGATTTAAATCCTCTGCAGATGTCATGTTGTTGTTTTGTGCAGCTGGCAGCAGTGAATGTGAGCCACACACACACACACACACAAGCATACACACACCTTTGTGCCAGTGACCCACTTTTGCACATGCACACACATCTGTACCCACTGACCTACTTCTGCTGTCCAACCTACTGCGTTTATGAATGTTTCAGTGCGTGTGTTCATGTGCGCGAGTGTGTGCACGCAAGGATAGATAGATAGATAGATAGATAGATAGATAGATAGATAGATAGATAGATGGTAACCTGTAGTGAAGTGACAGTGGAAATGTCTTTGATGCGGCCCTCCTCATCCTTCAGGTTGTATCCTTCCGGCCGCTTATCTCTTTCACTCACCTTCCACAACTTAATGGTCTTATCTGGAAGACAAAAAGGAGCATTAGCAAATCAGACACTTAATAACGGTGATGATTTAAAAATAAAATGTAATCAGCAGATTTTTTTTTTTTTTTTTTTTGCGTGCTCTACAGTTACCCAGCAATTTGACAGTCTGACTTTTATCGCTATTAGGAGGCATCAAAACCGGCTAAATATAGAATGTACCATCAATCTGTAAAGGACAGTTTTACAGAGGCGCTAATTTAAGATTCTGGCATAAAGAGACAGTCCACTCAGGCACGTGAACACATTAGATATCATGGATAAACAGAAAAATCCACCACACTGCTAAACAGCTTGTACTGTAAACCAAACATGCACCCTGACGGATTATTTCATTAACCCTCACAGAAACACAAAGTCTTTGTATTATACCGAATGAAGAGTTTCAGCAGCAGCATTAGCTAACTGCTGAGGCAGGTCTTACATTTTTCATACCCTCAATCATAAATAATATAGTGCTTAGAGAAATCAATTATCTGCTCAAGAACAATCTGTGGACCTTCCAATAAAGCTGTAAACTTAAATGCACATTGATGAGGGGGGGTCTCTCCTCCAAGGGGTATAAACTAAGATCCTAATGTACTACTGTTGCCTTTGTGTAACTGAAGAATTATGTTGTGCAATGCATGCAAAAAAAAAGCCCTTAATGCACTGCAAACCTATAAGCCTAAATATCCCATCTTCTTAGGGAAAAATTGCTTTCTGACCCAAGTGACCCAAATTCAAATGTGGGCTTTATTCCAACTGGTGGGATCAACCCCATGCTCTACACGCTGCATGGATATATTTTGTGAAATATCTGCCAGGAAAGTAAACACTTGTGAGCACAGATAGTTGAAACAACCATGCCAAAGTCAAATATTAGAAACCATGCCTATCTCCTACCTAGAAGCCACAATATTGGATAGATAGGTTTTTTTTTTTTCCCCCCCTGAGAGACAGAAATGATCTCTTGTCATAACTCATATGCAGGGTGAAATCTGGCCTCTGCCTCATTTGCAAGGAAGGTTGCTAATGTGGTATGATTTTTGGAAATATGCCGGATTAGGATTGTTTACATATGGATCACTAAAAGGCATGTTTATATTAATGTTTATTAAAACCAAAACTATGAGACCTGTTATTTTAGGTTTTAATTTAAATTCATCAGTCGGGGAATGAGTTACATTATGCTAAGTTAGTTAAGCCCAGTTAGGTCCCTTGACAACTGGAATTTTTTTTTTTTCCCCTAACATAGGCGCTCGTCACGAGAAGAAGCCTTACTCAACATTGGCCAACTAGCTGTGTAGTCGCTAATATCAGAGATTTCCTGTAGGATGGAGACAGAAGACGCACGGGTTTCAGCATTGAAAACAGTGTAACAGCCGGCTGGATGCAGACTGTCACATGTACTCTCTCGCAAAAGCAACATCTTTTTCCTACACAGCCTCGTCATGGCTCTGTTTGTCATGAGGAACATGTTGGGCATGAGCGGCAACAAGGTCAGTTAAAACATCACAAAGTTACATTAAGTTACATTACATCACATTACATTACTGGGCTTTATTTTGGCACAGCACTGCATGGAGATCACAGACTTCATGTTATCTTTTGTACTAAACTGGTATCAAGGGGACGTTCCTAACTAAGTACCAAAGTGCTAGGAAGTTTCCTTCTAAATGAGACAGACCCAGTTTCAGCCAATATCACCCCAGTACGTCACAGCATACTATTATAAATCCCACTAGCTAATTGCCCATTCATTAAAACAGTGTTGATATAAGCCTTCACGTAAACATGAGTCTAACCTTAACCAAGTGGACATAACTTGGAAAGCTTTCACTCAACCATAACCTTAAGGCACACACACACACACCGAACTGACATCAAAGAACTATAAAGGCCGACTGTTGCGTCACATTGCTCCGACAACAATTCAGCATGCTCCAACTTTGTGCTTCTTCGGAGTTGGGGTTGTCTCACCATTGGTGGAGAGGAGGAAGTGGGCGGCGTTCTGCTGAGGCAGCCATCGGATCTTATTGATCTTCTCCTCGATCTCCAGACTCTTAAGGTAGTCAAACTCAGGCTCATGGCTCTGGAAGGTGCTGTAGACATTGTACTCTCCCTGGGAGAATGGTTCGGTTTTGCTCTAGTGGGGAAAGAGAGGGAAGGAAGGAAGGACAGAGCAAGAGGTAGGGATGATGGAGAGAAGAGAAAGAGAAGCTCAGAGAGAGAGAGAGAGGCATGGGGAAAGGAAGGGATGGAGGTGGGCAAGGAAAAAGGTGAGAATCAAGGTTGGTGGAGTGGTGAGGAGGTGAGCGATAAATTTCCACTGTGCACTGACTCGATCACATGTGAAATCAAAGTGCAGTGTAGCACAGGAGGTTCGAGTCAGTCACCTCCACCTTGATTTTCTCAAGAAATAGTGTGACACGGGCCCTGCACACCTGTAATAATACACTCTCACACACAGTAGGGGCATCAACTATCAATCTGTCAATGTGGACTGCAGCTGGAGAGGAACAGTGTGTGCTCATCACTACTATCACAGCTGGAGTAAAAACTGTGTGTGTGTGTGTGTGTGTGTGTGTGTGTGTGTGTGTGTGTGTGTGTGTGTGTGTGTGTGCCCCTACCTCAGGTTCCCTCTGGAAGATGACCACTCGGCCCCCCTTGTCCCCTGTGGCCAGGAGCTCTCCTGTGTGGTTGAACTCGACAGTGGAGATAATATCAGCTGG
The DNA here is from genome assembly GCF_902150065.1 of Myripristis murdjan. NCBI lineage: Eukaryota > Metazoa > Chordata > Actinopteri > Holocentriformes > Holocentridae > Myripristis > Myripristis murdjan. The sequence goes on from NC_043989.1 coordinate 23,312,794, forward strand.
AGAGAGAGAGAGAGAGAGAGAGAGAGAGAGAGAGAGAGAGAGAGAGAGAGAGAGAGAGAGAGAGAGGGTATCCATTAGTTAATTGAACACACATTATTATTCATCTGCATAATCTGTTTATGATCATCTGCCTGTATATTATTCAACCAAGTCAACAGAGAATACATTAACATGTAATTGGATTAAAATATGCAAATGAATATGCTTCAAAAATATTTGACCACTAATGCAAATGTTTTTCTATATGTGTATGCACTTGCACAGGCACTACAAAGACCATACAGCAAGTGCTGGCCCACATACATATTCATCCACCCACCCACCTACACACACACACACACACACACATGCACACACACGCACACATGCAGCTGTTTCACACCAGGCGAAGGTGTTATTAATGTGCCAGTATGACACATTTCCACTCAGTACACAATACTACAATGTGAACTCTCTTGAGCTCATCACTGGGACATGTGTGTGTGTGTGTGTGTGTGTGTGTGTGTATGTGTGACAGGCATGTCCCCGTCACTAGCTCTGTGTCCCACTGACACACACCCACACAGTCTGACTCAGTGACGAGACTCGGCGGTGATGTGAGGAGTAAGCACATTATTAACTGCTTATGATTTACCGACTCAGTTGGTGCTTTCAGTGTCCCCATCCTACATCGCACAACACGAGGCGCATGAAACACAAATCACTTTTTTTTTGTTCTGTCAGTGGAAGTCTCAGTTAAAGCACATAAACACACCATAACCTCTGAAACTGTTTTTTTTTACACTGCATGTCACCCACCCTGTCTCCCACATACGCCTTTCCTGTCGCTCCTGCAGATTGCACTTCCACTTGTGTAGCTACATCTCAGAAGCAGAAATACTCTCATTGGTTGAGTTACATCTCAGTGGGCGGAGCCAAAGAATAAAGGTTAATCATGCTAAAAAAAAAAAAAAATAGCGGTGTCCCAATTCAGGGGCTGCCTCCTTTGAAGGTCACATTTCAAGACCGCATACTCGCTCATCAAGGTCGCCCCAATCCAAAGTGTCCTCTGAATGTGGCCCAGATATGGAGCCCTCTTTCGGAAGAATTTGGAGGACACAACCAACGTATCCTTTGCTGTTCTCCATATCCCGAAATCCATTCCATACAGATGTCACTATGGAAAGCTACGTGGCTGCGAGCGTTGAAAGGGAAAATGAAGATTTCACATGCAAATAGTGCACGTTGTTTATACACATGACAATTTAGAGGGAATGCAAAATTAAAACGCCTTATCTCACATTTTCCATTAGGCGACGATAACTGGCATAACTAAAAGTTTCTTGAGGTGCTGATTAAAGTGAAGCTCTGGGATTCTGGCTACATCCATTGTCTGAGGGTCAAACTTTAGTTGTGGAGAGACAGATGTTTCATCCCCTTACGCCCTACAACAGGCAGGAAGAGATCACAACTTCATGGACTGTGTCTGTCAAAGCCAGCACCTGTGAATTGGGACGATTCAGCCGTAGAAATACAGTGAGCAGCCCTGATGTTATATTATATCCTCAACCAGTTGGCTATTGCTTCTAATGGACCTCATGTATGAAGCGACTATTATCTATTCATATTGTAGGCATAATTCTGTTACTTTTTAACAGCCAGTTTTATATGCATTGTGCATTGTCAGCAAATACAACCCTTTGCTAAGACAGTTTTTAGCCACAACTAACTTGGCCATTCGAACACCACAGGGCCATGTCATCACATCACACCCAGTCCAAAAAGCACTTAATCAGAGTCTGAGTGAAAAGCCACAACACTGCTGATATCATCGATATTTCAAATATGTTGCTCAAACAAATAATTGTCATGCACTTTTATTGGTCGGAGCAAAAATACGTCAGAACCAATAAAGTTACGGTGCCAAGGTGTCCTTATTTTTTCCAGCAATGAAAAAAAAAAATAAGGACAAGGGAACTGTAGCCCGCAAGTGAACCATCTTGGTTCTATACCATCTTGGTGGCAGTAATGGTAAAGTTAAGTGATAAAACCGCCATTTAGTCTCTGTGAAAAAGAAGCATGGAGAAAACAACAAGAGGGCATTTTGTAAATGTGCCTCTATTGGCGTTGTATTGTGAGATTACATTGGAAATGTGTGCGTAAGAAGTGTTTCCTCTACATTTGTAGACACAGTGAAAAAAGCAAGAGGAGAAGGAGAGAGAAACTATACTACATACTATATAAACTAAAAAAAAATAAAATGCAAGCCAGCCTTATTTAGTTATTTAGGTTAGCAAGTAAGCCTCGCTGACCTTCCCCATTCAAATGAACCAAACTAGCTGATGGCTTTCTAGGTAGGGCTTCTAGGTAGGCTGGCTAATAAACTAAACTAAAAGACCCTCAATGCCACGGTCATGCATAAAGGAAATAGTGATTGATTACTTTTTATATGTCAGATTTCTATTTTGACTAGAGATCCTTGTGTGCTAGTTAGTGAACTTGCATACTGAAGTTTTGCTGAGGCCTATTAGATTGTCTCTCTTTCCGCAGTGGCTCTGTGCAAATAACAACAACAAAAAAAAATGTCTTAAATTTTCTCTCATAACATTTTCAAGACTGAATGCTGCTTGAAACTGAGAGGTTAATAGGGGTGAGTCCATTGAGCATCGGATTTGATAGAAAAGGGTGCAGGTTTTAATAAGCGCGGACTGCAATAAAAAATAGAGTCTATAGTCTATTTATTGTGAGGCTGAGTGATCCAGAGCTGTGAACCCTGCCTGTTATAAGGTGGCCTTGAGAGAGAGACTGAACGATGGGGGGAGGTGGGGATGGCTCCCCCTGTTTCTCTCATCACCACAGCACAACCTTATTCACCCTGCTCCTCTTACTCTTCATCTATTACTCTCTCTCTCTCTCTCTCTCTCTGCCTCTTTCTACCTACCAGTTCACCATTTCTTGATCCCTCCTCCCTTCTGGCCAAGCTTACATCTCTCTCTCATGGCAATCCCTCTTTAATTTCTTCCTCTCAATTTTTTTCCCTCTAGCTCAGTCTTCCTCTCTCTTTCCCTCTCCAACCGCCCCTTCTCATCTTTCCATCTCTCAATTTCTCTCTTTCACCCCATTTGTCCCTCTCTCTCTTTCTCTCTCTCTCTCTCTCTCTCTCTCTCGCTCGTCCCTCCCCCACGCCACTCCACTGTTTGGCTGTATGTTAGTGTGTATGTATGGTGGTGCTGCTGGTGGAAGAATGGGAGAGGGAGGAAGGGATGGAAAGCGAGGTGGAGGGAAGGGGCGGTGGGCTGAGGGGTGGGGTGGGTGGGTGGGTGGGGGGTGGGGGGTCCTCTGGTTGAACATGGGTTGCCATGGTAACAGGCTGAGCCAACCAGCGGCGGCGGTAGTCGTAACAGTTTGCTGTATATGGCATTCTAGCAAAAGGAGGAAGTAGGAATCATCAATCCAATCCTCCCAGGAAGAGGCAGCGTGGTAAAATAATTACGGGTCTGGGCACTGCACTTTTGTCCACTGACACACATGCTGGATTAATACCAGGAGATGGACCAGGCACTGTGTTTCATATAGAGGATGTGCAGATAGGTCATGCACACACACATTCACACACACATGAGGAGACATACTCACACACAGACCCATGAACATGCAGTCCAATGTATGCACACTAGAGCCCTTTCAAGTAGTCATAAACATGAATGCAGGCGGTTACAAAGGGATGCAAATAAGTGTGACCTTGTGTGTGTGTGTGTGTGTGTGTGTGTGTGTGTGTGTGTGTGTGTGTGTGCATGTGTGTGTGCATGTCCAACACACTCATAGTCACATATCTCTAGTCACAAAGAAATAGCTAAGCTAAGCAAAAGCACAAAATAGCTGAACAAAATATGGAGCACACTCTCTCCTCTCTGCTCCCATACTCCCTCTGTCCCTTATCCTTCCCTCCTACTCCTCTGTATCTTTCACTCTCTCTCTCTTTTACATCTTGCATCCATCTTGCTCTCTCTCTCACTCTTTCGCTCACTCTCTCTCTCTCTCTCGTGCTATTGGAAGAACTCTACACCACATAAACCCCACCACTGAACGAAAGAACAACAAGCGCAGGCGCAAGCATCATCAGCACTATGGATCCCTTCCAAGAATCACTACTGGCCAGTGTACTGATGTGTGTGTGAGTGTGTGTGTGTGCATGTGTGTGTGTATCTGCTGGTCTGTCTGTTAGGCTGTCAAGCTCTAAGTCGATGTCCTGTGGCGTGCATGTGTGCGTGTGCTATAGCGAGCTGGCTCTCTCCGTCTCCTACAGACAGTCCATTAGCATCAGCAGCCCTGTCTGACTCATCAGCACACTGCAGGAGCTGGGGGAACACACAGCGATTTGCAAGTGCACGCGCCCACACACACACACACACACACACACACACATCCACAACACACACCCACACACAGACAATTATGCAGTAGATGCAGTAGAAGTGAATGGGAACCGGGAGGAGAACACGCATGAACACAAATACAAACGCACCCGGTGACACTTCATCCACATGTAGCTGCTCTGCTGAATATTGCGCATGGCTGGGAGTAAGAATCTATACTAGTGATGCATCCACACAACCAGCACACACACACACACACACACACATTGAGATGTTTCTACAGACAGCAGCTCATCTCAGATCAAAGAATGGGGGAGTCTCCACTATGCACCTTGAGAGTAGGACTCATGTGTGGCTGCAAAATTGGCCAAGACACTTACACACTGCTGAGGGCCTGAAGAGTGAGGAGAGGAGAGGAGAGAGGAGAAACGTGTTGGTGTAAGGATATGGGGATGATAATGATGTTTGGAGGGAGGGAGAAATGTATATTTTTTGGCAATGGGCCACAATAATGGATGGAGAGGGGCTAGACATCCTCCATTCCCAGTTATAGATGGATTAGGTCTGGCATTAAAGCCCAGCAGAAAACACACACTCTTTAACAATGACAACAAACCACCGCCCAGCAGGAGATGTGTGTGTGTGTGTGTGTGTGTGTGTGTGTGTGTGTGCTGTGGCTCAAGCACCTCATATTTCCTGTGTACGTGTGCACAAGCGTGTGTACTCAATTATCCTCTAAAGAAATAAAGGGAATGAGGGTGAGCAGGAGGGGAGGGAGGCGAGGCGGCAAAGTAGAGGAGTGGAGAGATCGCCAGAGGGAGAAGTTAAATTGATCCCTGTCCTGCAGTTTTGGAGCTATCTGGAAAAAAAACTGTGTGTCTGTGTGTGTGTGTGTGTGTGTTTGTGTGGGGAGAAGTGATTTAAGCCTGGCACAGCAGGGAATCTGCCATTTCTCCAAACACACAATGGCACAATGGAGCAGAGCTGGTGTGAGCCTAATGGTTATGGACACAAACAATTAGCATCACACATCGAGCCAATTCCCGCACGCGTGGAACACACGTCCGATCCCGCGTTACCGAGCCGTGAGAGCGGCTTCCAGCGGTCAATCACAGTGCATTAATTCTCCAAGTCCTGATGTGTGATTTCATTTTTTTTTTTTTTTCTTTTTTGATAAAAATCAATTTATGTCTCCAAAAGATTTGTGAAGAATGTAATGTAAAAAGATTAAGAGCTTAGCTGTTTTACACCCAGTGTCACGCAAGCTATATTGAGAACTCAGATTATGTGTCGACATCGCATAAGCGCTGATATGTAATCCCATATTCAGGAGGTTTTAACAGAATACACTCTAACTTGCTCCATCTCTCTCAGTTGCTCTCTCTGTTAACTCTATCTTTCTGCCTTGGTGTGCATGTGAGTTTGTATGTGTGTATGGATATGTATGTGCATCTGTGTATATTCACGTGCCTGCATGTGTATAGGTGTGTGCGTGTGTGTGTGTGTGTGTGTGTGTGTGTGTGTGTGTGTGTGTGTGTGACCCCTAGATCAGTGCTTTCCTCAGTCTCAGACAGAAAAAGTAGGACAGCTCTGCTGTGGAGGAGACAGGGCGTTGTCTGGTCAAACTATTTAAAGAAATTGATCACTCACACACACACACACACACACACACACACACACACACACACATAATCAAAGAGCTCAGACTGACTGAGAGAAAAAAGACTGTAACAGAAATAGAGACACACTCACAGAAGATGAGACACACACACGTCCACACAGACAAAATGAAGTTTGGGATATTTATACCATTCAGACTCACATTACCATTCCCCTAAGTGACTCACAGATGCTCACTCTCACACACAAGTGTGCAGAAACACTACTCAAATGCACACACTCTCTCACCACTGAACACACACACATATACACACACACACACACACACATATACAGGACTCTGGTTCTGACCTCATATCTCACATCGGGGCCACATAGCGTGTGTGTGACATGGATCTTCGGGATAGAATAGGAGGATAGAGCACACACCTTCAGTGTAAGAGGCAAACGGCTCGGGCTCCAGAGAAAGGGTAGTGATGTCGGAGCACAGGACCTGGATAGGGTTCAACATCCTGGGGGAGGACTCCAGGGTGGAGAGGGGTGGACAGGATGGGCGGAGCTCTTCAGGCTATAGCCAGGAGCAGCCCTGCAAGAGGAGCAAGGATGGAGGGACAGGGAGAGCAGGGGGAAGGGGGAGCAGGGGGTAAGGAAGGGTGGATGGGGGTGGAGGGGGTTAGGCGGGGGGGTCGGGGGTAGGGACTGAGTTACTGCATCACCACATCGGCCATGTGCACCCACCAAAAAACACTATTTGTGACCACGTCGAGACAGCATTATGTCGGCTATCTACACGGGACAGGAAAGCTTGGAATCTCAGTCTTTCCATGTTATTCCCCTGATCTTTACCAAAGCATTTGTGAGCAAAGCATTCTGGGTAAATGTTTGTGTGCTACAGTTCACGAGGGATTGGAAGCGAGATAGTGCGGATTCTCCAGGTGTGATGACTAAAGTTAACAAACTCACTCTCAGTAGTAAGACTTTAAAGCAGCCTGAGTGGAGTGAATGCTAACTTCCCCATGTGTATAAATATATGTGTTCTGTTTACAATGGGCAGTTAATATACAAGTATTTCTGTTTTTGTCTTTTTTTATTGGTTCACTTGTGTTGTCCGAGGAGTCAGGCACATTAATTTTGCATGAAACCAGTTTGGTCATTTTAATGTTTTCACTGCAACTGAAGGATTATATGCTCCTTTAAAACCCTCAAACTCAATTTTTCCCTAAAAACAACATTGCTATGACAATATCACATATGTATTCTGGTTGCAACACTTCACTGAAGCTACATTACACTTATACTGCGGGAAATATTAAAAACCAAGATGCCAGTGTTTTAAGGCTGAACCACTACATCAACAGAAAATATCGAGATGTTTTATGCAACATCTTTCTCCACATTTGCCTGTAACTAAACAAACATATTTGCCATCTCTGGAAACTCTGGGATCTCTAAAATTTCAAATAAACTTCTGTGGGTTTGAACAATGCTCAGTTGCGCAGCAGGGACAAATCCACTGCCGGGACCAACAGGGTTCAAGAGGCTAAGTGCTGAAAAAGCTCTCTGACCCACTGGGCTGATGAAACCTTCTCAGAGCCAATTGCATAATGTCAACAAATGCATTGTCAGAAAAGCTAAAGCAAGGCTGTTTTTGTAGTTCCTGTAAATCTTACCATTTGGATAGAAGAGATGTTCACCCAAACAACAATTTTCAGAATCCCATGCCTATATAAGCTACACAATGCGTGTGTGGTAGTGGGTAAAAAATTGTGCTTTCATTCTGTATTTGAGAAAACATTAACGGGACAAGTTGGTATGACACCAGTTGGTATGATTTATTGGCTTCTAGTATCCGTGCTGTATCAAGGCTGATGTGAATGCATGAATATTATCTCCAGAAATGATGTGGTCAGGTTGTGGATAATTATCCAAGAGAGCAGCTAGGTAAAATGTAAAAGGTTAATAGCAGTCAGCAGGGTCAACCAATCAGTTGCATTTCAAGCCACAAAAAACCTGCAAAAAAAATGTCTAAAGCATGCACAACAAAGTGCAGCAACAGCAATGCAGTCCAATCTCTCCCATTAGACTGACACTACATCTTGGTACTATTTTGGTCACTGAATGATGCCACTGTATTACTACATGCTAGAATAGGGGTTGCCAAACCTTTTCATGCTAAGGCCCACATGTAGGGGTACTATTTGTCTCGAGGCTCACCGAACATTTTGTGACGTGAAATAAAGTTGTTAAAAAGTAGTTAAGCCACATGTATATGCCTCACCATTCTGTATTTGTTCTACATTTAGTTATAAAACACTGCCATACATTCAGTATGAGCCAATCAATCAAATTCCTAAATATGTGTTGGATATTGCATGACATTAACATGCCACCACTTTTGGCAGCTACTTCACCATCAGGTCTGTGACAGGATATAAAACCATTGTGGATAGACAACTCATCATGATTTCCTGTGATGCCTTTTTTGTTTGCTTTGGAGTTTGATCCTTAGTATTATATTTTTGCAGTGCATCTGCTGGTTTTAAAAGCCTGTCCATATTGGTAGCCAGCTAAGAAGACAGCTTTCATTCTCCAGTCACTGTCGCTTTCATTGGGCATCACATTCAGTGGTGCTGTAGAGGGCCTGATGGACGTAGATGCTGCCCCTGCATGACACGATTTTCTGAATTTCTGTCCACTGTTATGAAGAAAAGAATGCATCGATGTGGCTTTCTCATGACCCACCTGTCTCCATGCTGGGGCCCACAGGTTGAATATCATCGCACTAGAATCTGCTCACCTATCACTCCAAGGGAGGAAATGTGCACTAGTGTTATTCAGAGAACAAAATAGTTCAAAGGTAGAGCATCAGTCTATGGGAGAGATAAGCACTGGAGTACATTCTTATTCTTGGAATTTTGTCGTGGATTATTTAAACATTTTTTAGTGAGTGTTTTGTGGCTTAATTAGCTGCAGCTCTGACCACAGGAGTCACCTTTGGAGATAATGTCAGTGCATCGATAAGAGCCAGTAAACCATACCAACTTGTGTTAATAAATAGAAGCTTTCCACCTATTTTTAACTATTAATAAATATATAAATAAAGTCTAGCAAAACTTCACAGAATGTCAAAATTTTGAAGGTTGACATGAAGCCTTGGCTGCTTTTGTTAAAATTACTGTAACTAGCCAAAGTGCTAAGCCTCCTCCATCTCCATCCTTGAACCCACTGCTACCCCATCTGAAGGTGAAAAGTAGGAATTTGAGGAGGGCAGAAGGGATGAGGGAGGGGATGGGAGAGATGAAGGGAGGGAGGAAGGGAAGGAGGGGTGAGGGTTAAGCATCCCTCCCCTGTAGTGTGTACTGTGTTTATAGGGCAAGGGAATCCCCATGGGAAGTCCTACAGACACACTGCTGTGTATGCGGGAGCACGCACACACACAGATGCGCACGCACACACGCACATATATATATATATAAACACATGCACACACCCTTGCATACACACAGGCTTGTGCAAACAAAAGGGCATACATGCTCAAAGACTCACACACATATATGAATGAAACACAGGCAAAAAAAAAGTAAAGAGAGGTGGAGGCACACAGAAGCTAGCAAAATACCCCCAAGCATAAAAATCACATGAACTCTGGCTCTCTTACTTTTGCTCCCACTCTCTCTCTCTCACTCTTGCTGTTTAACACACGCACATGCACACACATACACACACACAAACACAGGCTTTAGAGCAGGCTTTAGAGCACTGTTGGATAATTGTTTGGCAGACGCACCACTTCAGCGCGAGGCAATGCTGTTAGTTGCATTAGAGGACCGATGGGGAAAGGCAGGGACAGAAGAGGGGGGATGGAGCTGGGGAGCAGGACGGGGGATGGGGGGTGAACGTGGAGAAAAAGGTAGAGGGGGGTTGGAGTGGATGGAAAGGGAGAAGCAGATGATGAATCATATTGTTCATCTGCAACAGAAAATGATTTCCTAGGGTCTGCAGGAGGAGTCTGATGAGAGCGATCCAGACTCAGCTCACAATTTCTACTGATTCTTCTTCCTCCTCTTCTTCTGTACATTATATAGCCGTCTATTCCCAGCATGGCGTATGCATGTGTTGCACAAGCCTTTTAGCCCTTTGTGTGTGTGTGTGTGGGTGTGTGTGTGTGTGTGTGTGAGAGAGAGAGAGAGAGAGAGAGAGAGAGAGAGAGAGAGAGAGTGTGTGTGTGTGTACGTGTGTGTCCACCTTGGTTTGGGCTCATAATCAATTCTCCCTGAATAATGGCTGTGTCTGGCTGAGTGGCATGGAATAATTAATACAGCTATTATTGGTGGGCGGACACAACCTGTCAATCATATTGGCCCACCATAAAAAGCAGCATGTTTATCATCACAGGCTGTTGCTATGGCAATAATAGATGGATGGATGGATGGATGGATGGATGTTGATGAACGTTAAGACCGATTTCATACGACAAAGTCCTTTTATGGGAGCATGTGAGGTGGCCAAAGACACATGTGGCACAAACACACAAACAAGAACAAATGGACAGACAAACACACACACACACTCACACATACACAACCACAAACAAATGCACATACAGATGTGCTTCCTCTCAGTGACAGAATATGTTGCACACACACACACACACACACGCTTTTTTTTTTTTTTTTTTTTTTTTTTTTTTTTTTTTACACATAATCCACAGGCAGCACTATGGCTCTCCTCCTTTCTCCATGCTTCTGCTTGTGAGGGAAATGACATTACAGCACAGACACAGGAAGCATCATAATGCCCTTTCTGTCGTGATGTGGGAATCACAAATGAGTTCACAACATGTTCATGATCCACCCACCCCGCCACCGCAAATGATCACAACTCACTGGCGTGGTTTCAGAGGCGTGGTGAACAATGAGCTGAGTGTATGTAAGAAACACACTGGGGCAGACAGACAGGCACACATGCAAGCCAACATACAGGTGAGATTAGTGGTGTAATTGAGATTAGCAGAAGGAGATTGTTGAGGGCTTATAGTCCGTCTGGTTTATGAAACAAACCAGCGCAAATTCAGGGTTTGCACGCCTTGCATGCTGCTGCCGCTTAGATTCCCCCCAGCTTCTCATCTGATATGCCGTATATTCAATCTGATGCCCACGCCTGGTTACATTCAGGCAGAGAGAGAGAGGGAGAGAGAGAGAGAGGGAGAGAGAGAGAGAGAGCGAACGTGTGTGACTGTATTACCATGTGATGGATGACATGTCATACTGCTACCACTCAAAGGGGAGTATGAAAGAACGTGGCATGATGGGATTTCTACTTTGTCTGCTGTTCACGTAAAAAAAAATGCTCTCTCTCTCTCACTGTCACTGACACATACACACACTGACACACACACACACTGACACACACACACACAGAGCCGATCAGCTCTTTCCTCACGGTGGTGTTACACAAGGTAAAGAGCGGTTACACAATCACAAACAGTCAGATAATAAAAGAAAGAGAGACAGGAAAGGTGCGGGACAAAGGGAAAGAAAGTGAGATTACATGAAAGTCGGAGCCGAGGAAGGAGAGGGGGATTAATTTCAGAGAAAGGAGGAGAGGGGAGGAGTGTTTCGCTGCCGAGATCTCACTGCTCTGTCTGCAACTCTACACTGATCATAGGAGGGCTTAACGGAATAAAAGCAGATTAGGATGCCATCCTGAACGCAGGGGCTTGTTTTGTCTGACAGGCAAGCGCACACACACACACACACGTACACACACAAACTTCAGCAGGCCAATGTACAAATAAAGACAGCACATGGTGGGACACTTAGAACACACTCATGGTGACACACAGCCTCCACTCCCGCCCGCTTACCTTCAGTCACATAGTTGTGGTCGGGGAGGAAGCCGCGGTGGTTGAGCGTCGGGGTGGCGTCAGTGTCTTCGCCCATCAGCGGGGCTGGGGGGAGCGCCCGTCTTGGTGGGGCAGCGTAATGGTGGCAGATCGGTGGTGAAGGTGGTGAAGGTGGTGGTGGTGGGGATGGTGGGGATGCCGGCCAGTACAGCGCCCATACTGCTGCCCGCCGACGCCTCCTCAGCACAGGGGCGCAGAGCCGGGCATCCTATCCTCGGGACGAGGGGTGGGAGGGCTGGGTGAAAGGAGGGGGGTGAGGGGGCAGGGAGAGGAGTGAGGGGGAGTCGGGATGGTCCCAAAAGAGTAGCTGGGTAGGTGGCCGGGCGGCGGAGTCCAAAGACCGCTTCTGAGAGCCAGGTGCCAAACCTAAAGCGGAGGATGTGTGTTTGAATATGGGTATTTAATTGAAACAGTACCGGGGGTGCACTTGATTTATACTGCCCAGGCACTCGCAAGTGCTTCACAAGGGGACTTGTGATTCATGAGCTAAGATAAATCAAACGCTCCTCATGTCTGTCCTAGAGCTGCTGGGCCTGGGTCTGGCCAGGCGAATTCGGCTCTGTTATAAACACAGGCGCACACATACACACACACACACACACGTAGCATTACACATGTGCTTTTAGAGGGGGGTGCCTCCTTCCGTGCTCCAAAAGAAGCAGAGAAGATGAGGAGGAGGAAGAGGAGGAAGAGAAGGGGGGGAGGGGAGAGAGAGGGATGAGCGGAGCCCCTGGTCTGTGTATCTGCAGTGCTGCTGCTTCTGCAGTGAACACACACACACACACACAAACACACACACACCGTGAGTGCCTAGCACATTAACAAACACACACACACACACACTCACCCACACACACGGCAGCTTCTGGGTCAGGTACTCCTCAGTGGATCCTCCATGAATAACGTCTGTCTCTCTCTTCCCTCTGCTGTTCCGGTAAAAGGAGGAGGAAAATCCTACCGGCTCTGCGTTCTGCGGCAGTCTGAGCTCTGGCGTATGTGTGAAAGGCGGTGTGGGAGAGAGAGAGAGGAAGAGGGAGAGAGAGAGAGAGAGAGAGAGAGAGAGAGAGAGAGAGAGAGAGAGAGGAGGATCTGTCCTGCTGTGCTGGTACGTGTGTGATGCATCACAGCAGGCCCCACCTACTCCCCGACCCAGCCAATCAACGCAGAGCTGAGATCTGCCTGGCCACTGACTGCAGGTGATTAAATATGAGAAAGAGAGAGAGAGAGAGAGAGAGAGATGGAGAGAAGGATGAAAGAGAGTGTGGGAGAGCGGAAGTGGCTGAAGTAAAGCGGTGATTAAAGGCAGAGAGGCAGAAAAAGAAGAGAGAAAGAGGGAGTGAAAGAGGCGGGAGGGGGGGATCGACGACTTGGCCTGGCAAACAGAGACTACTAGAGGATTCACCTAGAGACATAATTCTATTAACACAGAGGCACACTGACACAGCACTAACACACACACACACACACACACACACACAATAGCTAAAAACATACATGCATCCCAATTTAGAGCGCAGGTTACCACTGAAGAGAGCAGAAATGAGCATGTACAGAGTGACACGCACACTCACACACATGTACACACAGTAAATGTGGAGACAGAGAGTGTGTGTGTGTGCATGGGGAAGGGTGGTGGGGCAGTAGACAGTTGGTGCCATCTCTGGTGCTGGCAGTCTGCCATTAGGCTTTAACCACCCCTCACACTCAACAGGGAACAAGACGAGCTGTTTATCTGACTTGCCCCAAGACTGCCAACATGTTCCTCCCCGCACCCCCCACACTTACAAATGACATGCTCCACACACCACGGCCATATCTGCCCTCCTAGCTGCCCCCTGCCAGCCTAACATCCACCGCAAACCCCCCCCAAAGCCCACCCACTGCTCCTGCATACACCTACTGTCTATATGCTCAACCAACCGTGCTTCACCCTGAACCATATGCCCCCCAAAAACCCCCTCATGGCTCAAGATGTCAAGTTCGTTTCTCATTAAAGGCAGGCTCTGACCCTCTTGCTCACCTCCAAGCAAAGGTGTGAAGGAAAAAAAAAAAAAAAAAACATTACATATGATTTATCACATTTAATATTTTCTGACATGCTTTCAAATCCTATGATATAGCCATGCAGGCGGACTAAAGCTTCAAGCGAATTATTCATTCCAATCATGAAGGTACCAACTGGATTGAATAAAGCACATAATTCATGGAGTTGCTTGAGGTATGTTGTTCTCCACTTTTAAAACTGATTTGAAAGGATTATACCGTCCAATATTGGTTGCATAAGTGTCTAGCGGATATGCTTTGGCTTAGAAGTCAAAGCTTAGGCTACTAACCCAAATGTAGCCTACCCTATTCATGTTGAAAATGTTTTTAAAAAACTGCTCCATTAACAATCAAACTTGCCATGATTAGGTAAATCCATATGGTCCTACAACCAGCAAAAGCTTTTGCTAAAATTACTGTTTTATGCTATAGGAATTCATTAAAATATGCACACTGATCTGCACACAGAGCTTGAGACTTTGTTCACTCCGCTTGTTATTAACTCCCAAGTGCACCAGTGGAATGCTGAAGCTAGCTGCTTGGTTGAGGTGTGTGCCAGGCTGAATAGCACTCCCACTGTTTCTAGTGTAGTTATAAGGAAGCTTTTTTTTTAATTACCTGGAAAACAGGAATTTTAGTGAACATGCGTGGCAGACAAGCATTCACAACAGCGGCAAGGAATCTACTCTAACTCGAAAATGTACTGGGAAATATGCAAAAGTACAAGTCCATTGTGCTTAATTTAACCCTAAAGGTAGTCACCTGAAATGGTTTTCCAACAGTCTTGAAGGAGTTCCCAGAGGTGTTTAGCACTTGTTAGCCCCTTTGCCTTCACTCTGCGGTCCAGCTCACCCAAACCATCTCAGTTGGGTTCAGGTCCAGTGACTGTGGAGGCCAGGTCATCTGCCGCAGCACTCCATCATTCTCCTTCTTGGTCAAATAGCCCTTACACAGCCTGGAGGTGTGTTTGGGGTCATTGTCCTGTTGAAAAATACATGATTGTTCAACTAAACGCAAACCGGATGGGATGGCATGTCGCTGCAGGATGCTGTGGTAGCCATGCTGGTTCAGTGTGCCTTCAATTTTGAATAAATCCCCAACAGTGTCACCAGCAAAACACCCCCACACCATCATACCTCCTCCTCCATGCTTCACAGTGGGAACCAGGCATGTGGAATCCATCCGTTCACCTTTTCTGCGTCTCACAAAGACACGGCGGTTGGAACCAAAGATCTCAAATTTGGACTCATCAGACCAAAGCACAGATTTCCACTGGTCTAATGTCCATTCCTTGTGTTTCTTGGCCCAAACAAATCTCTTCTGCTTGTTGCCTCTCCTTAGCAGTGGTTTCCTAGCAGCTATTTGACCATGAAGGCCTGATTCGTGCAGTCTCCTCTTAACAGTTGTTCTAGAGATGGGTCTGCTGCTAGAACTCTGTGTGGCATTTATCTGGTCTCTGATCTGAGCTGCTGTTAACTTGCCATTTCTGAGGCTGGTGACTCGGATGAACTTGTCCTCAGAAGCAGAGGTGACTCTTGGTCTTCCTTTCCTGTGTCGGTCCTCATGTGTGCCAGTTTCGTTGTAGCGCTTGATGGTTTTTGCGACTCCACTTGGGGACACATTTAAAGTTTTTGCAATTTTCCGGACTGACTGACCTTCATTTCCTAAAGTAATGATGGCCACTCATTTTTCTTTAGTTAGCTGATTGGTTCTTGCCATAATATGAATTTTAACAGTTGTCCAATAGGGCTGTTGGCTGTGTAGTAACCTGACTTCTGCACAACACAACTGATGGTCCCAACCCCATTGATAAAGCAAGAAATTCCACTAATTAACCCTGATAAGGCACACATGTGAAGTGAAAACCATTTCAGGTGACTACCTCTTGAAGCTCATCGAGAGAATGCCAAGAGTGTGCAAAGCAGTAATCAGAGCAAAGGGTGGCTATTTTGGAGAAACTAGAATATAAAACATGTTTTCAGTTATTTCACCTTTTTTTGTTAAGTACATAACTCCACATGTGTTCATTCATAGTTTTGATTCCTTCAGTGAGAATCTACAATGTAAACAGTCATGAAAATAAAGAAAACGCATTGAATGAGAAGGTGTGTCCAAACTTTTGGCCTGTACTGTATATATATATATATATATATATATATATATATATATATATATAAAATTTCAAAAAATATGTTATTACACAACCTTTCTGGTATATGATATATGATATGTACTTGAAGTGCCAATGGTATGGTCCAGGGTGAACAGGGGAAGTGTTCAAAGGTATACAACAGTATTTTGGTCAAGTATTGATTAAACTGAAAACGAAAATGTGTATCATATATGATACAAATGGCTTTATGGGGTTAAGAAAAAAGCATTTTCCCCAGATATTTGTTGAAAACTGGTTTCTGTATTTAAAAAAACATACTAGTACCATGAAGATCGAGAAAGAAAAATAAACTTCAGATAGAATCAGCTGATAACAAATTGAGCAAAATAGTCCTTAAAGGAATTCATTAAGTTTATAAACTCTTTTAAAGGACAAACATTTAAGTCTGCCTTTGCCTCCTTGGGACAGAAATTAAGTTAAATTTGCACACCTATTTTTTTTTCTGAGGAAATCTTAGTTCAAACTTGTAAGAAACATCTTAATTACAGTTTTTATGTGGAGGAAAATGTACCGAGAGGAGAGCTGCCTCACAGAGACAATCCAGTGGATATACTAACTGATCAACAGCCAATCACAGACTTTGTTTTTTCTAACCTAAGGACTCGGTTTGAGATGTTTACTGCAACACGCACTTCCTATTGGCCAGACAGCCTGTCTATCATCAGCGTCACGTCGTCATTATCCTCCTCCTCTTCGTAATCCTTCCAGGTAATCTTAGTGTATCAGGTGAGTTTGGTTCAGACTGTCCTTGCTAATCTGCCTCCCTGACCCCCGCCCCCCAGGCCTGTGTGGCGCCAACCCCAGGTCTGTCTCCAATAGCGACTGCACCACTCAGCCGTGAAAGCTTGGCCTTGGACCGGCCCTGTTGCCTCGGTGATCGCAGAGCACCACCACCTTTGCTTGAACTCAGTGCACTGGGGTGAATCTCAAGGCTGCGCTGCATCTTTGAATGATATTTGTGGGCAAAAGGGAAGAGGTGGTGAGCCCACCCCCATGCACACACACACACACACACTGAACAAAGATGACTCCTATCAAGAAAAACAACTAAAAAACAAAATGAAATGTAATGAGGGGTGATTCAGTTCATCTGTTGAATCACCGATGACTCATCATTGATTCACAGACCAGTTGCCTTGTCACATATCAAAAGGTGCCAACCTGCATCAGAAACAAAAGGACTGTCCAAAAAGACTGAGAAATTCTCAAAAATTCTCAAAAAATACAACATGTCCATCTGTGCTCAGAGTCAGGGAGCACAGGATCTCAGGCAGAGCTCCTGATACACATAAATGGACATTACCTAAAGGAAGGGAGCGGACACAGAGACCCCAACGCCCACCAGACACCGAGTCGGCATGATAATGATCAGGCATCATCATTCATCAGGAGCGCTGATGCGTCCAATCAGATGTGGCGTTGCTTGTGACTGTCTGTCTCTGTTGACCTGGTGCTCCTCTTCTTTCCCACCCCCACTCCACCGTGCAGACACACGGTTGCCTAGCAACGTAACAGCAGCCTATGGAGAACACACACACACACACACACGCTTGTTCGCACAGGCACACACTTGGAAAATCCAGCAACTCTGAGGGAGGAAGATAATGAACTCCCACTCCACCCCACCATCACGCTCCGTGCTCCCCAAACATGAGAGGGAAGGTCGGGTAGCACGCTCCCAGTCATCTGCAGGCCCACTGCCTGGAGGAGATTCAACCCAGTAACCGTGGCCCAGTGACTGCTCCTCAGTGCTGATACACACACACAGAGAGAGAGAGAGAGAGAGAGAGCCCAGAGCCTGAGCAAAAAGCTTTCCTACAATTCACTCCAAGCATTCAACAGTAGAGTAGGCGTCACACATACATAACAATTCAGCCTGTGTCTTTGATAAATAATAATAATAATAATAATAATAAAAACTGTTATCATGTCACATCTACATCCAAAACCACAAAAACACTGATAGTTATGATAGTGAATGATTTCCAGTGGATTTAAGCCTGGCAGCCATGAAATCTCTTATTTCCAACCAACAAAGGGCTTTAGCAGATGAAAGTTAAAAAGCTCCACAGCGTCTCCCCAGCCTAACACTATTAGCACATTAAGTGAGTGCTTAAATACAGTCAGCAGACGATGGATCATCTCAGGGCCTTGAGCGCAAGACAGCGCTGTAATCCCCTAAACGGGGTTTCACTACAGTAATGGCAGCCCAAATGAAACCACCGCCCCTGGGGAGCGGTGGGACTGGGTAGATTATGAACAGCCTTGGGGCGATGCTAAACCCCACTGCTGACAGAGGCTCCCAACACACACACACACACACACACACACAAGGAGACCCAGATAAGTGGATAAACCCACGCAAACACAACACACACACTCAAACTCACATGCGTAAGCATTTTTGAAAAAGAAATCACATAGATCAATGTGGCAAGACAGACAGACGCACAAACAAAACGTCAATAAGGATGTGAGTGACTTCACTTCACACACACCCCCTGCTGAGCGGGGGGAAATATTTCATTTTTTTAAACTTGTGTATGACTTGTTTGGGGAAGGGGCTGCAGGAATGGGGGTGTCTGGGGGGTAATTTTGCTTCTGGAGGATTGCAGGACGGTGATGGAACGGTTCTTTTGGGCTGAGGCGAGGGAGGCAATGGCAGATTGAGGTTTTTTTTTTTTTTCCCTGGAGAATTAAACCAAGAGCCTGAGGGGTAGGAAACATAAACTAAAACAGGGCAACATAAAAGGCAAACAGGACATTATAGCCTGATCCCTGCTGCAACACAGAACGATAACACAACTGGCTGCTGATCGACACTGACCGGGACACGGTAACCTGCCAGTGTTATAGATGTTATTATCGGCCTAATATGGCTACCGGAAGAATGGTGTAATGCAGGGCAAATCCAGAAAGTGCAGGTATGTGCGGCGGAAGAATTACATTTAGCGCTCGATTTGGGTCAGATGACTTTATTCAGCGCAGCAAAGCCCTTCATTTCCTCACTCTGGCATACCAGTGGTTTTTATGTTTTTTTACACTTGAAGTTGCTGTTACTATATAGAGTCCTAACAGCCTGGTGAACTGTTCATTTGTTGCCTTTCCTCCGGGGCAAAGCTGCTTAGGGCTAGCAAGAAGATTACACATACCAAATATATAAACAGAAAACACAGCAAAGCCTATGCGAGCCAAGCCTGTAAACACACACACACACACACAAACAACTCTATTTTGAGACCCAAATCTGTCTACAGCTCTGTCTGACCCGGCTCCTTCATTCACATTAATGCTTGTACATGCACCTAAAAGGTCTGTAGCAGCCTGCAGCTTGACTCAGAGAGAATCCCATCATCTTCCCCCATCAATAGTCTTCTTCTCTCTCACACACTCGTTCGCACACACTGCCCTCTCTGACTCAGAAAACCATAAACAGAAAAGGAAGACATTAATGGTGTGTGTGTGTGTGTGTGTGTGTGTGTGTGTGTGTGTGTGTGTGTGTGTTATAAAGGTACAAAGATTAATTCATTGATGCACCGGTTACAAATCCTGCCGATTCAACTTCATCGATCTGCTAAAAGAAATAAATAGCTTGAATCATTCCGACTTCAGACTGAGTCGATATTAAATGCTTTGAATCGAATTGTTTATGATTCTTGAAAGGAAAGACTTAAAGCGGCAATAAACGGCGTCATGTAATTTTGTTTTTCCCCGAACATTTATGCCAAGTAATGCTGTTGCCTGATTGTTTTTACATTGCAAAGGAAAAAATATAGTTTTCCTTTATTGTTTATTTAAAGCTGCAGTAAATAGAACTGTCAAAGGTTTATTTAACTGTTTGAAACCTGAGCAGATTCATTTGATTTCTTTCAAAATCATGGGGAAAAGGCAACTTACCAAGAAATGACCCTGAAATTTGCAAGAAATTACTAAGTTAAAATGACTTGACTTTTTCTTTTTTTAAGTCCTTAAAATTTAAAAAATGACCTGAAATTAGCCACAAAAAAAAAAAAAAAAAAAAAAGAGAATATGTTTCCTGTAATATGACATTAAATATATAATAATTTTTTTAAACAAAATTCAGGACATTTTCTTTCTTTCTTTTTGCTAAGTTGCTCATTGGCTTTTCTCCCCCTATGTTTTTGAAAGCAATCAAGCCAGTTTGTTCAGGACATCAATCCAAGTTTCAGAGGGTTAAGTGAAGGCCAGTGAGACTCAGCTCACAAAAAAATGGGGAATCAACATCTTACTCGTTTTCTGTTTTCCACCAATTAGTCTAAACCACCCTCATTTTCAAAACGTAAATTGTTGCAGCTTTAATGGATATAAACTTTCCGCTAAAAGTACTGATTCATGACACTGATTTGAATTGCATGAGGCCGACAAATTTGATTTTAAAAGTTGTGAACAGTTTGTGCATGTGGTCAGTCCCACACGCATGCACATTGCCAAAGGACTGCATCCTGCACGCCATCCTCTCTTTCTCTGCCCCGTATTGGAGCCAGTGCCTTACAGCTGGTGCACTGTTAAAACTGTGTCTCATTTCTGCAGCGGGAGCGCAAACACCCAGAGGGAGAGACAGACACAGGTGACCTTGGGGGGAAGGGAGGTCGCTGGAGGGGGTCACTGAATGTAATCTTTCAGTGAGCAAACCAAGGACTCAGCAGCCTGGGGAATACATATTGGCACAGCTCGGCCAAGCCCCGCTCAGCATTTGAGACTGTGTGTGTGTGTATGTGTGTGTGAGGACCGGAGAGAGTGAGTGAAAGACAGAGACAAATGTCCCATTGACCCCTGTAACCTGCATATACCTCACACATTCGGATATGTGGGACAAGCAGGTGAAGTAGTAGTGTGGTGATGATAATGACAGAGGAATACAAGGCAATTAGGTGAGGAATTCCCTGAGCTGAGGCAAAATATGGGTCATGCCTTTAGGAGAGGAGAGCAGATAGAGGCGACGTGGAGCTTAACGACTCGGGTCAGATGGTCACCGTAGAGGAAGTGGCACTGTGCATTAATGTGCACATGGATTTATTTTGCAGACCACAGACACGCACAGAATCGCCCTGAGGTCACATGATGGAAAAAAAAAATAATGTGCAAATCTAAAACTCGATTTACAAATCTGTATGCACAGATTCATAAGCCATACCCTTTGAAAACTATATGAGAAGCACAATATACAAGCACTGACTGTTACATATATCCTTAACTGATAAATTAGACTTATCTGGCCTATATCACCGGCTGACTTGGAACTGCATATATATGGTGCAGTTTAGCAGTCCAATGGTATGGTTTACAATTATGATTGTGCAGTTCACGGATATTTTAGTATATTTCCATTCAACCAATTCCAAAATGCAAATCTGGACCCTTGTATTTAGGGAACAGTTTACAAGACTGAAGGTACATTTGTACTTTGAGGGTGCAGTTTATAAATCCAAGCAGAATTACACTTGATTAATTTTTCTAGCCATGCGGCCCCAGGGGTTTCTGTGCATACAAGACAGCAGGAGAGATATTGGGTTTCATGCAGGTAAACTGAGTGACCCAATTCTCCAAGCCTCTCTCTCTCTGCAGGACACGCATACCCACTTTCTGACATTGCCTTAAAAGCACATGCTTACACACCAATTTCATGAGTGGGATGGCATGATGACATAAATGCATACATCAGGAGAAAAAAAAAAGGCTGGAAAATTCAGGGCACATGGTGAAACATGCTGAGAGAGCACACTTCTTTCAGAAATGTCTCCGCTTGAGCTGTGATTGGCTGGTATATGTGAACACTGCCCTCTGGTGGCTAGTTAAGGCATGGTGCAACAGTATCTGCACAGCATCTCATCTTGATGTACACAAAATGTTCTGGACGTGAATACATTGTTTTATTTCACTTTACATGAACAAAAAACATCATGAATACGAAAAGTACCATTGCTCTTGTGTACTTGTTCCAGTAAACACTTTTATGTTTTTACAATAGTCAGTATAAAAAAAAGCCTGAAGAGATGGGTAGTACATGAGCACAATATTCAAGGGGAGAGATGCACTATCCTACCTCTGCATGCCACACAATTAAACTATCTAATCCCTATTAGTGTTCCTTTATTGGCTTTATGAAATTCATCATTTTGCAGGTCTTTCAACTCAGCTAATGAAGCTGCCCTCACATCTGTTCAGTGTTTTTCCATTAATAGTGAGGAATGACATGAGAAAAAAGATTAGCTTATGCTGGAGTGAAATCATTCCTATTACAACAATAGCCATACTTATCATGGATAATTATATCCAAAGTCGTTTACAGTACAGTGTAATGCATAGATAACTGGAAATGGAATGGACCATCAAGGAGGCTTTCCCCTTTAACATACACCATCATTCTGACAGTGACCCATATTTAAGTGAGAACAAAACAACACTAACACATTCGATAAAGTTGTATTTCTTGTCTGTCTAGTGTTAAATACCACAGAGAGAAATGTAACGGTTAATTTGGTGACTCCTCAACATCGAATATGGCGGCAATATAAATGCTGTAAAAAAAAATGTAACACTTTGAAATAGTTTGAGGCGTTTGTTTAAAAGTTGGTGCGGCGTGCAAGACAGGCCACATTAGCAATCCTAGAACAAATCAATAATGTCCATTTCAGAACTGCCTTTTTTACTTTTTCAGATGGGATTTTGGCCCATGTCTGGCTCTGGCTGATCATCCATGTAATAGGGGTCCCCCTGGTGAACCCTGTGGTTATGCACCCTCAGGTTCCCCCTGTGAGCGAACCTCTTCCCACACTCTGTGCAGGCAAAGGGCCTCTTCCCCATGTGCACATCCCGCTGGTGAGCCCTCAGGTTCCCGCTGCGGGCAAAGCGCTTGCCACACTGGGCGCAGCCGAACGGCCGCTCGCCCGTGTGCGTGCGAGTGTGCACGGTGAGCTCGGAGGGAGTGAGGAAGCTCTTGTCGCAGAACTGACAGGGGTGCAGTCTGACTCCTGTGTGGCGTAACAGGTGTCTGCGCTGGTGGGAGGGGTAGGTGAAACACTTGGTGCAGTACGGGCAGGTGTAGGGTCGTCCGCTCCCTCCGCCAGAGGCCGGAGGGTGGCCGAGAGCATTTGTGTGTCGGAGCGTGTGTGACTGAGTGTTGGACTGCAGTCGGAGAGGGTCTCTGGTGGCAAAGGAAGTGGCCCTCCTGGTCTGAGGCACAGGGCCCCTCCCACCCCTGTCATCTCTGGGCCTCCATGGTGAATCCCCAGACTGGGCTTGGGACTGGTCCTGCCGGCCTTCCCTCTGCCCTGCCACCTGGCCTTGCACCGAGTTCTGGTTGGAGTTCTGATTCTCAGGCTCCTGGTCCAGAAAAGGGAACGAGTTATCATCATCCTCATTGCTGGTCTCATCAGAGCCAAAGCCAGGTCGGAAGCAGGGCGTGTCGGTGCCGGTGCTGCTGCTTGCAGGACCAGAGCAGCTGGTGCCCTCTGCCTGGAGGTTCTCCAGACCAGACACCCCAGCTCGGCTGGCATCTAAACCAGGTAACCACTCCCCTGGCTGGGCAAGGCTGGGGTCAGGCCTGGGGGAGCAGCGGCCGCTCTGGGAAATAGAAAGAAAAGGCGTGGAGGCCTGCTCCTGGAGGGTTCTGTGGTCTGCACTTCGACTGCCCTGGTCCCAGTGAGACACTGCAGAGGAATCCAACGAAAACAGCTGTTGTGATTCATATTTTACCCTGAAATTATACCAACAGCTGTGCAGGTTTAGTATGTGCTTAGAATGCTTACATTTAGCTTTGGCCTGTGTGGCAGACAGAGGGTCTATCTGCCTCTGGTCCCCAGCAGCAAGGCTTCCCTCTGAGGCCTGAACTGCCACAGAGCCCAGGGAGGGCCGTGATCCTGTACGCTGTGGGAAACAAGCAGCATTAGGTCTGCAATATGCAGAAAACCCAAGAACATAGACTTGTTAAAATGTCAGGTGATGCTTTCTGTGCAGAAACGGCAAATATTGATTCAGAACATGTAAGAGACAACTTTTGAAGGCAAAAGAGGGTCCGACCTCATGTTTCACAGAGGTTCCATCCTGGCCTGTAGCCTCCTCTTTCAGCCTGCGGAGACTCTGAGTGAGCCCTTCCACCGGGTCTGAATGAGACGACACATCTTTCCCCACAATCAATCCTGTAGAAACAAACACAAACACACACAGAAAGAGTCAAATAAGACCTATGAGTAAAGTCAACTGACATCCAACAAAGGACCATCTGTTGACCATATCATAGAGGGTTAATTGCAATCTAAAATGTTTTCAGGATTTGGGTTTATCCTGGGTAAACTGATGTTTGCAAGGAGTTCTTTTATGGTATTCTACACAAACACTGACCTGACCTGATTGAGTTAAAGTCAGCTATCTCACCTGGTCCTGTCACAGTCTGCTGCCTCAAGCAGCCGTCCTCTGGTCTGTCTCCTGTTGACATCTCCCCTTCTTCGCCTCCTCCTCCTCCCCCTCCCCCCTTTCCTTTCTGCCTCCTCTCTGCTTTCTCCAGCTTGCCTCTGAGCAGGGCGATCTCCTCAGCCTTCTGCGCCAGCTCCGCCTGCTGCTCACACAGGCTGCTCTCAAAGATCTTGGCAATCTCACACACAGCAGCTGCCAACAATGAGTCCATGACGGTGGCCAGCTGAGCATGGAAGGCACTCCTCACAGACTCCATTGTCCTTTGTTTCGGGTAATGACGATAATATTGACCAGGTCTTGACACTACTATGTTTTGATTCTATGTTTGGCCTCCACAAGCAACTGTGGAACTAGGGGTCTCACAAAGACCACAGCCAGATCCACACCTCTGCACTTGTATGTATGAATTCACCCTGAGATTAAGCCATGTTGCGAGTCATGCTCTCTCCAGCAACCACCTCTGCTGCAATCGACATGTTCCAGTCGTCCTTGTTTGGAGCCTCTTGGGGGTTACTCAGCGTGGTCTTCCACAGATCTCAGTCAAATCAGCTACTTCAGCTCGAAAGCTAATGTTACAGTGTAATCCACAGCAGTAACAAATGACGCAGCGACTGTAGCGATGGTCAAACCGCATAGTCTTAATAAAACACCCCGAATCCACTGTCGGCGCTACCTACGCAGCTACAAGCAAACAGCAGACAGGTTGTCACCAGTTCGCCAGCGTCAGTGAGCCTGTGAGCATGCTGGCGACCTAACGTGTAAACAAGGGAGCCACCGAAGCGTAGCCAGTATCGTTACTGGTTTTGGTCTAGCTAACGTTACTGCTCGGGCTAGCCATTGTGCCAACTGGCTAAAGGCAAAGGGAACTAAAACAAGGCCTCAACTATTTCCTCGAAACCGGCGCAGAATTATTTCTCACTGGCCTTTAAATCAAAGAATACAGCTTAAATACTTAGCCATCACATTCAGAGATGTGGTAACTCGTCGTCCTGCTAACGCTAGCAGGTCGAGGTATGTGTGATGTGATGGGCTTGACAAATCTCGCGATAACTTATTGAAGCTGCAAGGAGGTCGTTCTGTCATACTGCAGAGAGAAAAACTGAAGAAAGTCAACAGCAATCATGTGATGCTGTCAACCTGTCTTTACTTAAGTTTAGGTTTATTTAAATTTGATAATAACGAGGGTGTTCTGGTCTAATTTGTGTTACTATTTCCTACAAAAGGCATTTCCCATTACTGTAAAGAGGGCTAAAGATGAAAGCACCTTAACACCATGTCCATACACACATTTATAAAAACTGAGTCATAATGCCACAAAATGGACTTTATTGAGGTAAAGTGAAAAAGTTTTTGATGCAGCTAGTAATCGTATGTTAATACCTATGTTAATAAAAATAAGACAGTGGGTAGTTGTTTCACTCAGTACAACCACAACAATGTAGAACAATGAAAAAACAAACAAAAACATACATAATAAAATAAACAGTTTTCAGTTTGGAAAATAAAAAAAAAATAAAGAAAAGAAAGGGTATATTTCTTCAAACTACTTTCAAAATACAAACACTACATTTAATCTGATCAATTCTTTTGAACGGGGTATGTTCTGAAAAACCAACTCCATCAGATCAGTGCTGGACAAAGCTACAGATTTAAACATGTCCCCTCATGTCCAGTGACTCCTATGCGTACTTGAACAGCAGCACACTGATATTTTGCCTCCAGGATCGCATCACTTTGGGTGTGAAATTAACAGGTAAAAAATGTCGGTTATCTTCCCCTACACGTGGGCACGCTCGTAATGGTTGCTGAGGCGTCCTGCGGTGATGAAGCCTTTGCCACACAGCTGGCAGACATGAGGCCAATCCTTGTGTAAACTCACTACATGCTTGTTGTACAGCATTTGGGTGGAGAATTTCTTGTCACACTTCTGACAAGTGATCTTTAGAGTACCCTGGCACTTGCGTCTGTGCAGGCTCATTAATGACCGGCAGCGAAACATCGCGCCACACTTCTCACACTTGATGGGCTTCTCCCCTGTGTGGATGCGAAAGTGTTCTATCAGTAAGTATTTGGACTTCAGGACCCTCCCGCACGCTGAGCAGACGAAACCGTCAGGGCCCTGCGTGCCCATGCTTTGCCACGCCACAGGCCGACTTTGTGTTATTTTACCTTGGCTGAGGTCTAACACATCATCTTTGTGTTTATCTGGTGGGTTCAGCTTGTTGCCGGGCAAAGTTGAGTCCACTCGATGAGCTTCAGCGCCGTCTAAAGGTCTGGTCCATGCAAGGTCTCCATTAGCTTCTTCATATTTAGGCTTCCCCGTGTGGGCTTTACAAATATGTATTTTCAGTGAGTGTTTGATGCGAAATGTCCGTTGGCATTCAGTGCAAGCAAATGGCTTCTCACCGGTATGAATGCGCATGTGATCTCTGAGTGTGAAGCGAGAATAGCACTTCTTTTTGCACACTGGGCAGGAGTGCTTTCTGGAAGTAGATGCGTTTTTGAGGGGAGGAGCTGGGTTGTTGCTGCCAGAGGTAGGTTTGCAATCCTTGTTTTTGAGAGGCTGTTTTTTTCCTGGTGAGACTAGTTCGTCCGCATTGTCGCACTCAGGTTCTTGTTTTGGTAGGTCAACTGTCTTAGCTTTTTTTAAGTTTAGTTTCTTGAGTTTCCGACAAGTCTTTTTATGAGTAGCGAGATAACATGGGAAATTGAACACCTTATGGCAAGCTAGGCATTTTTTGTGTGACCTTGTGTGTACACTTCGGCCAAACTCTGTGTCAAAGACCTTGTTGCAGAACTTGCATAAGTAAGTCTTGCCACTGTCATTCACCATCGCGTGCTGTCTTTCATCTGAGCCAGGTTCAGTTTTGGTCATCACCCCATTTCTTTGTTCTGTCCTCTTGATCTCCTCTGTCTGAGAATCTCTACTTCTCCGTCTACTACCCAAGGGGGCTGGTGGGTCAGAATCCTCTTGTTTAATGGCTTTGAGCAGATATTCAGCGCTGCCTGTTTGACCGCGACCACGACCTCGACCACGACCTCGACCTCGACCGCGGCGTTTTGGCCCATGCAGGGACAGGCTTTGGTCCTTGATATGTTTGAGCCTCTTGTTTGCTGATGAGCCTACAACAGAGGAGAGTGAAAAGTGTTTAATCTGTGACATGAATACAACACCCAAAAATCAGTTATCACAATGAAAACTGTTTTATTTTACTTCTGGTATTGCTTGGTGAGTGTGCAGTGGAGACAGGAAAGATAGCTGAGAGTGAGAAAGTGAGGTCTGAAAAGGGTAATGTCCAGGTTTGAACCCATGATGTAAATTCAAGGTGCACACCTTAGCCCACTGTTTATAATATTTTATTAAAGCTAATGCTCTTGATGTTGCAATGTCTTAACTATCCCCTTTATATTTTTTTCCCCACACAGGAAGGTTAATCAGGACAAGATAAGTACAACAAATACTAAAACTAATTCTACTGATAATAATTAAAATAATGACCATAAAACATGATGGTTTTACATGAATTTGAAATACCTGTCTTTTTAAGAATCTACTTTACAGATATTCCCATCAGTAGGGAGACCTCTGTCTTTGGCAGTGGAAGAAATTGTATTTTTCTAACAAAGTTATGCTGTAATTTAAATGTGCGGTGAAATGTAATCTGCTTTTCTCAATTTTGTGGTATGATTTAAACAAGGGAGCTGGTAATGTAAAGATACCCAAATTATGTCAGTATTGTGAGATTTGACTGACGGCTTTTGAAAAACCTTGTTTATGGTTACCAACAGAAATAAACAGATTGAGTTCCTATCTTCTTGCAGGTGCATGCCTCCATTATTTCAGGATGCTCAAGGTCTCAAAGTTTCAGTGCCTTGCATAAGTATTCAACCCCCTTGAGCTTTTCGACATTTTGCAGTGTTCCAACCTAGAATTCAGATGGATTTTATTTGGCTTTTTGTCATTTGATAAATACAACATGCACAATGCTTTGAAGGCAAAAAATACTTTTTGTTGTGACACAAACAATAATTTGTTTTGGTCCCCCCCCCCCCCCCCCCCCCAAAAGGCAATACTTGGTAGAAGTGCCTTTCACTGAAATTACAGCAACAAGTCTTGTAAGGTATGTCTCTACCAGCTTTGCACATCTAGAGTCTGTAATTTTTGCCCATTCTTCTTGGCAAAATAGCTTGATCAGTCCCGATGGATGCCTGTCAACAGTAATTATCAAGTCTCCCCACAGACTCTCAAATGGACTGAGGTCTGAGCTTTGACTGAGCCATTCAAAGACATTAACATTGTTTGCCTTAAATGATTCCAGTGCAGCTCTGGCTGTCTGCTCTGGGTCAGTGTCCTGCTGGAAGGTGAACCTCCACCCCAGGCTCAAGATTCTTGCTGCCTGAAAACAAATTTTCATTAAGAGCTGCCTTATATTTAGCAACATCCATCTTGCCCTGCTCAGTACCTGCTGATGAAAAGCACACCCACAGCATGATGCTGCCACCACCGTGTTTCATGGTGGGGATGATGTGTGCTCAAGGAGATGTGCACTGTTCCATTTCTGCCACACATAGTGTTTTGCAGCAGGGCCAAAAACTTCAATTTTGGCCTCATCTGATCAGATTGCCCTCTTCCACATGTTTGCTTTATCTCCCACATGGCTTTTAACAAACTCCAAAGGGACTTCTTATGGCTGTCTTTCAGCCACCACCTCCTGCACTCCCCCTTTCCCTCAATGCACCATGGCAAGAAGCACAATAATGTCAATTTGAATTCCAGACTGTATTACTACAAAATGTGGAAAAGTCCACATTAGACTGAAAAGGGGTATGAATTCCTAATTTGAGCTGAAAATTTGTGTTAAACTGAAGGACACAAGTAGCAGTATTCATATTCACAACAGCCATGGGGATTGTAAACGAGTGAGGGTAGATGTAGCAGTGTACATGCTGACCAAAACAATAATTATTTACAACACTCACGTTTCTTGGATCTGTGGTGAGTAGGCCTAGTTGTTAGCTTGCTGGATTCAAAGCCATCATCCTCCACCTAAAATATATGCACTGATTACATTCTGCAGTAATTAACAATACAACAAAGCAGTCAGGGTGTATTTTCATTAGGAACATCATCTCCAACAGAAGAGAAAAATAAGATTAACTCTCTTTAGTACTGTATGTCAGCCCCTAGCTTCTCCTGGACATCCTGATGTCAGCTCGGGTGCAACACAGCAAGACAATGCATCTGAAGAAAATGCAATACATCGTGCACTCAGTCTATCACCGAAGGTTGTTAGACAGTAACTACATGCCAAACAGGGCTGGGCGATTTATCAGTATTTTACTGTTATCATAATATGACACTAGATGTCTACAATTTTGGATACTGTAATATCATAAGTATATCATAATATAGTACTAGCATGAGTGTTGTCTTGTCCTGGCTTTACAGGTTGTGTTGCAGTAAAGGGATACAATTTTCTGTTGTGGCTGTTGCTTTATTTGCTTCTACCTGCGTGGTGACCATATCCACATTAATAATGACTCGACCATCGACTATGTATTAATATCTTATGAAATCTCAAACAGTCATCCCTACAATATCAACACAGATATTTGGTCAAAGATATTGTGACTGACTGGTTAGGCCTATGTACAAAGTTCACAAAAGCATGTACATTCAAACGATAAATACTAGGTGCTGGACATGTAAACATATGAGAAATAGAAAATAGTTTGCACACCAGATGATATGCTCCTGTCAACATTTAATTGTAACAGTGGAACACAATTAAATGTTGATGGGGGCATATCATCTGGTATGCGGACTCTATTTTTCTATTTCTAACTGGTTAAGCCTTCTCACCTCACTTTTATTATACTTTTCATCAGAGGAGCAAATTGCAATCTGGTCTGGTAAAAGCAGAAACTGACCATAACACCATTTATACAGCCTTGTTTGACAAAGCTCCTGGGTTTTGAGTATTTTTAGCCGCACCATGTCTCACTCCCTCAAAGGCACTAGCAACTATCCTGGATGAAACTATAAAATCAGCATTTCAATTCTCTTGATTGAGACTGTTCCTCCAATCTGTGGCTTCAAACAATATGCATCATCAAGTTTGATTTCCTCTGCTCTCTGCTGATCTCTGCTGCTAAATTCTAATGTCACACACCTCCTGCTTGATGTTTGGGAGGTGCCACAGAGAGATGGAGAGCGGCCGCAGGGTTACGCTGGGGCATGCACCATCGTCCTGCTTGGTCCAGCCCATGCTGTCGTAGCCCAGTGGAGCACACCAGTCATCAGGTACTGCACAAAGAAACACATACAAATGACAAACTGATGAGTTGGACCGCATGATTTCAACAAATATCCAGGCTGTATAATACTGTTATTAATTCTGCTTGTCGCACTCGTAAATTATGATGCACACAAATTTTATGAATCAGTTCTTTTTTTTTTTAAATCCAAAAAGCTTATCTGTCATGGATATAAAAGTGAGACATGCTACAAGACCAGATTATCCTGTCAAGCAATTTTCTTTTTACTTTCTCTTTTATGAATAACTTCAGCCTCTCGACATCAAAGCCCATGCAGCTCTCAACATCACGATTTTTGGTTGCTGGTGTTGTGCAGCCGCCCTCGTCCATGCATACATTTAAAACAAGAGCCAGCCACATTTTAGCAAAATAAACAGTGATATTTATAGTGAATTAAACTATATCATAACATGCAAAAATACTGCAAATGGGTAAATACAAACAATGATAACAGCATAAATTTGACTGTAAAATGGTTTGGCCACGGCTGGTTAGATAATGAACCATGAGTTTTTCTGTTTAGTGTTACCACTCAAAAAGCCATGTTTGAATTGAAAAATAAACTGGGCCTGAATGCAGTGAACAGCATATTCTATTGAACGACCTCAAACTGTTTACACACCATACCTTCAACATCAATCTCAGGAACGATGGATGTTTCCGCAGGTGCATTCAACCCATCTTCAGGCTCTTTTTGCGTTTCACTCAGCCTGTCTCCCTCAAGGTCTTTACTCTCTGCTTCTTTCAGCCTCCTCTCTGCCCTCTCTAGCTTCATCTGAAGTCTGGATATCTCCTCTACTTTCTGCGCCAGCTCCACTTGATGGTCATGTAGGCAGGTCTCAAAGATCTTGGAGATTTCAAACACAGCTGTCCTCAGCACCGAGTCCATAGTCAGGGTCACCTGTGCCCTGAAGCCTCTCTTTAGGTAGTCCGACATCGCTGCAGAGGATTGGCGGCTTGCTCAGCCGCCTCCTGGCTCAGATAGCCCTTCACGATACTGCAGTGATCCAAGTAAGGAAACTCTCTCTTATCACGCTCCCTGTAAACAGAGATTGAGAGGTTTGACTCAGGCAGAGAACAGCACCTGTGCAGCTGGTAGGGATTCAATTTCTTGTTCAGGGACATTCTTGCTGAAAAGGGTTTCAAACCTTGGGAATTGTTGTTGAAGAGCAGCGTCCCTAATGCCAGCCTACTGTCCACCCACAGGCCGTCAGTGCATAATGATGGGGAGGGTTGCTGCTGATCTGTCAAACAAGAAGGCAGATTAGCCTGAAGGCAACAAAAACAAACACACCTTACACAATGCAGTTACATGGCAAATCCCTTAATGTACACTGTATGGAAGCTCAGTCGACAAAGTTAACGTTAGCATTTTTTTTTACTCTTCTTTAGTTAACTAAAAACAACGATGACTGACTCAATGGAAATATTCGCCTTCAACGAAAAACCAAGACGCCGGCACTTGTGTTATTATTTAAACTACTGCGCTCACAGTTTCCACGCTGTAGAGGAAAAAATGAACAAAAGTGCAGGTATAAATTTACATTCAGCGCGTTAGACATGGCGGTCTATTGACCATGATGCGCTGTGTCTTCAGGTGCGTGTAGTCGGGGCAAAAGTACTGACCAGGGGGCTCAAAGGGCAACACTGCAGTTCGTCCACCGTGACGAAGGTCGACAGCTTCCCCCCGGACCCGAGAAAACATCCAATTACTCGACCTCTTTGGCGTCAAGGAACTAATTACTGTGCAGGGACCACATAGTCAAATTCTCCCTCCGCCATCTTTCCTCGACAAGCACCAGCGGGAGGGCGCCGCGCATGCGCGAACTTCACCTGCACGTCACTGCCGCTGCTCCAACATCTGTCCTTTTTCTTTTTCCTCAAAGTACATGTTACAGTACATTTTACATTAAACAAGTTGCTGTAAATATGCTTCAGTGTAAATATTATAAAATAATATAAATAATATATAAAATATATAATACATTTATAAAATAAAAATAAATAATATAAAAATAACTTACAATGAGTTTTACAATTCAATAGCAGTCAAGTATGATTGGGAAAAATAGAAAAAAAAATCCTAATCTAAAAACAGGGTATTTTTAACCCGCTGTTCCAACGTCAAATGTAACGCTGCTGTAGCTTTTACTGCACAGGTTTTCCGTCTGTACTGTGTCTGCCGGCTGAAACGCTTGCGTACGCTGCGCAACGCCGTCACTATAGCAACCGGTATGAAACAAAGACAAGTTGCCACGAAACATAAAATTTTTAGCACTGTATGTTGGAGACTTTCAGATTTACCTGCTCAAATCATCATCGAGAGCATTAGCTGTGTAGTTTTCTTCTTCCTTTCCACGGTGTTTGGCATCGTGCTGCTGTGTGTTTATTTATTTATTTTTGTAAATCTTTATTTCAAGACAGTTAACACAGATAATACCATTGCAACAAAGACAGAAACAGAAAAAAAAAATAATAATAAATAAAACTTACTCAAAGATTTTGAAACTAATGCATACATTCATTTTGACCGCTTTTTTGTTTTGGGAGGAAGAAATCGGTCCAGTTCGTTCATGAATACAAAGAATTTAGTTGTTTTGTTTTGTTTTGTTTTGTTTTGTTTGTTTGTTTTGTTTTGTTTTGTTTTGTTTTTTTGTAAATTTGCATTTGTGAATGGTGACTTAAACAGGCCATTTGTACATTTACAAGACCAAAATAAATGGGGAGCAAGTTTCAGGAGGCAATTCACATCTACGTCACTTTTTAACTTTTATAAGAAAAGTTTTGCTGGATAAAATCTATGGATCAACTTAAATGAGACTTCTTTTGCCTTATTTGTTGAAGGGAATTTTTGTGGTCAGGACCAAACTTTTTTCCAGTCACTATCACTAACATAATCACTCCAATAAAATGTTGCTGTAGCAGCAGAAACCATGTTGTCGTGTAATAAAGCTCTTATTTTGGAGTTCATACCCCATCCAGCTGGCGTGTAGTTTCCCAGCCGTGTTTGATGAGGGTGTCCCCGGAAGTCATGAGCACAGAGCTCCGCAGGGTCGCTGCCTCCACCTCTATGCATTTGCTGATCAAAGTGCAAATGAGTTTTATTTACAACTTCTAATTTCCGAGGTAATAGCTTACGAGGTGCACATGAAGGCAGCACCAGCCCAGGTGGAGGTGGCAGCTGGACTACAGTTCAGTTTCACACTAAATACAGGGTTACAAATACATTCAGCATCTCAGGGCTGCAGCTACTGCCACTGCGTCCTGTGCGACAGATCAGAGATCAGTGTACATGCTGGTCATTAATTCAATCAGTGCTGTTGATCATCCAAAAAAAAAATTTTTTTTTCACCCCCTCTCTTCTTTCTTTTTTTCTTTTCTAATCTGATCGACTTTTTTTTCTTCACGTCATGTTTTCAATGGTCTGTACACATACACTACTCACAAAAAGTTAGGGATATTCGGCTTTCGGGTGAAATTTCAGGATGAACCTAAAAAGCATTATAACCTTTACAGGTGAACTTAATGTGACCTTCTGTAAACTTTTGAATGCACATGTCCAACTGTTCAATGTTTCAGTACTTTTTGCACAAGTTGCTGTTCTCTAACAAGGAGCTTAACGGCAAAATTCACAACAGGTGTTTGATCCATGAATCGACCAATAAATTTCCTGGTTCAATTAGAATTGGTATTTAAACAGTCCTCCTCATCATGCTGTTCACATTTTGACATCATGAGACCAAGACGACACCTAACAATTGATCAGCAGCACCTCGCCATTGCGAGGCTTCAAACAGGATGTTCTCAGACGGAAGTGGCCACTGAGCTTAGAGTGTCACAGAGTGTCATCAGCAGGTTGCAACAGAGATACAGAGAGACTGGAAGAGTCACAGAAAGGCATAGAAGTGGACGTTCTTTGGCCACATCCCACACTGATGACCGCTTCATTGTGAACAGTGCCCTGTGGAACCGGATGATGAATGCCACTCAACTCCAGGCACGTTTAAGGGAGGTGAGAGGCACCCAAGTGTCACATCAGACCATTCGAAACCGTTTACATCAGCATGGTCTGAGTGCTAGACAACCTGCAAGGGTACCTGACCACACCACCAGGCACAGGTGTCATCGTCTTGCATGGGCCAGGGAGCATTTACGCTGGACGAGGGACCAGTGGGCCTCAGTGCTGTTCTCTGATGAAAGCCGATTCATGTTGAGCAGAAATGATGTCCGCCAACGATGTTGGAGACGTCAAGGAGAGCACTATGGATCAGCCACTGTTGTCACCAGACGAGCCTTTGGTGGTGGTGGTGTTACTGTGTGGGCAGGTGTGTCTGGTCAGTACAGAACTGCCCTACACTTTGTGACAAGCCCATACTACCTGAATAACATCATTAATCCAGTCATTGTGCCCCTGCATAAACAACGCAGGCCTAATTTCATCTTCATGGACGACAATGCTCCAGCTCATCGAGGTCGTATCATTAGGGAACGGCTGCTGGAGACTGGGGTACCTCAAATGGAGTGGCCTGCACTTTCTCCAGACCTGAATCCCATAGAAAACCTATGGGATCAGCTGAGTCGCCGTGTAGAGGCTGGAGCTCTGTACCCCAGAACCTCAATGTCCTGAGGGCCGCCCTTCAAGAAGAGTGGGATGCCATGCCTCAGCAGACAATAACTCGACTTGTGAACAGCATGAGACGTCGTTGTCAAGCTGTAATTGATGCTCAAGGGCACATGACAAGTTATTGAGACATTGACATTTTTTGTTGTGGTATACCCACCACTGTTGTTGGCTTTTGTTTCAAGAAATTGTTTGAGATGAGGAAATCACCAGTGCATGCTTCTACTTAAATGCCCTACTTTCATGATATAATATCACTGTAGTGTGAACTTTTTACATTTTCCGTAAATTTCACCCGTAAGCCAAATATCCCTAACTTTTTGTGAGTAGTGTATGTATATGCATCACCATGTGTCTGTGGTCAGTTTGACCCCAGGCTGTTTTAGTTGTGTAAAACAGCCAAGAAATATCGACATTTTACACAAATTTGTTGAAAAATACAATGCATACAAATACAAGATCCCTTAGCCTGAACTCCATTTAGTGGAATCTGCATGTCCACTCTCAGCTTTGTCTGCAAGTGGAAATGGTGCATTACTGACACCTACTGGCAATAAAACGAACTGCAATCGATAGAAAGGCAATCTTCTAGTTACCCGATTTCCTCCTCGGGGATCAATAACGTATTTCTGATTCGGATTCTTAAAAGAGATCGAGTTATGTCAAAATGTGTACAAACTTTTTAAACAAGCAGTGTAAGGACGTTAAGATGAAAGCAGAAATGTATACAAAATAAAATACTGAACTCATGTGTAGGACACATTTAAAAAAAAAAAAAAAAAAAAAAGCATTTGCCAATCAATTTAGTTTTATATTCAGTTCAATGAAAATGATTGCGGCCTCATACCAGGCTGATGCAATAATCATGTCCCATAATATCTAACAAGAAAATGCAGAGCCATTTGTGATGTCTAGGGTTAACTTTATTGGAAGTCAAGGTGAAAGGTCCAGTGTCAATGAAAGGGGTCCAGCTAAGTGCTTTTAAACTACTCTTGTGTTCGCCCAGTGGACTGCTGGGTGTCTCCGATTCTTCATTTAGCCAATTTTAACTAAGCTCACACATGTAGGACAATACTGGAATGCTCTTATGTTGAAAGCTTGTGTTCACCTCCAGCTCAGCCGAAGGTGCTGTTGTTCCAGGCCACGTTGGCTGCATCCATGTCGACAAAGTTAATATAGATCCTGAAACAGACGCAGAGACACCGGGTTAATGAGGTTAGACGTTAACACTGTGTGAGATCTGAGAGATGCAGCAGTTCGAGAAAGCTCGCGTCAACATGTCACTACATTATCAACGCATGTGCTGATGACGTGCTCGCTGCCTGTGTTTGCTACCTGTCAGGAGAGACGCCCAGGTGTTTGTTGAGCAGTCCACACAACAGTTTGGAGTAATTTTTGTTCTGGGCGCCGCTGATCTTGCCAATACTGTGGAGGGAGCAGAGGGCACAGGGGTCTCCCTTTCCCCCAAACATCATCATTTGGTCAGGGACGATGTGCACAGCAATATACTGGAATATAAAAAACGGATACATAAATAGATTTCAGACCTTAGGACAGACAGAATTGTATCATAAATATTGTGCATGTGGCTGATCAGTCACAAAGCCATCGGTCCATGGCGAAGAGGTGTCACTGGGGCTGAACCATATATCATAACTGTTATATAGATATGAACATGCGAGATATTAATATCTAAAAAGGTACCAATATGGATGATATCAAATTTAGGGATTAGCCTAAGACACTGATTGGTCTGTTCTGGTCAAAAAATACTTTGTGAAGTAACTGCATTTCCTACATCCATTTGATATTATGTTGTTCTTTAAAGAATGCTTAATTCTCACTGTCACTGCACCTGAACCCAGAGTCATATTGTATGTTGTACTGCTATTAAGATATCTGGCATAAATATTGACAAATGATATTTTGTCCATATTGTGAAGCCCTA
Source organism: Myripristis murdjan (assembly GCF_902150065.1). NCBI lineage: Eukaryota > Metazoa > Chordata > Actinopteri > Holocentriformes > Holocentridae > Myripristis > Myripristis murdjan. Next base: position 23,350,210 of record NC_043989.1, read on the forward strand.
CCACTATCTACACTTACACTAACTGAACCCAGATATTATCTTATTTTTAGCATGATAATGAAGAGCAAAAATCAAGAAAGTTGTAAGCCATAATTTCAAAGTCATGCAAGGGTGCATGCTAGAGCAATATTCTTATTAAGTTGAATATAGTTAGTTTAGTTGCATGTGTAGTGACCAAAATGATATTTTCTTGTCAGTCGGTGCTCCACTCATCCCCAAAATGCAGTGCATATAGCCTGACTAGGGTTCAAATTCTTTTAAATTGCATTCGTCTTTATGAAATAATATAGTTAGGGTGATTTCAGTGTGTATGACATGGCAGATAAAGACAGTTTTAATGCACTTCAGGGTACAGGGAATGAATGGCTGACTCATGCCCCCATCAATCATCTACCCAAGTCAGCTCTCTACAAAACAGTAGCCAGTGTTTGCATATGAGTTCAGCTCCACTGCTACAGATCCAGTAGACAGAGAGCACCTCACTACAATACACTAGATTGGCAGTGCCCTATTTAAACTGTGGTCTATTGGGAACATGTTTGCGCATGCCCGTTGTGTCAAGTTCAAGTTAAAGATTTAGAGCCCCAGATCACTGTTTACACCCTCTAAGGGCTTTTCAGGCTTACAAGTACACAACAGACAAAATAAAACAAAACGACAACCCCTGATTTAATCCTCTCAGGCTCATCAGGAGCATGTGCACTGGCTCATTAGGAAACGGTGATAGAGAATATGTAGTTTCTACTGGGATAGCGCTTTGTTTACTCTGTGTCAACAACACATGGGTGGATGTGTCAGCATCTCCTTGGGGGTGGCTACCCATCAGATCCGTGTGAAGGTGGGACAGGTTATGTATAGCAGCAGTAAGCCCCCCCCGGCCTACCTGTGCAGGTTTGCCCATCGCCTTGGCCAGCTCCTCCGTGGCCTCGGACAGCAGCGCAGGCGGGATGTCGCCTTTGGCCACGTTAGTGTTCACCATGAACATCGGCATGACTGCTCCTTTTCCAGTGCTCTCCCACTATATCGGATGAGCGTATGCCTGCGATGCCGCTTTCTGCTTCACAGGCGGAAATCAGGGACTACTTTTTCTTCCTCTGGAGTGTGCGCTCATGTGACAAACAACACGGATGAACAGCGCCGCCATCCTTTCTGGAAGACGGCTTTAAGCATAGCACCCTCGTATTGTTGACACAGAGTGAACAAAACGCCAACCGCGTAGAAACTATGCATGCTTTGTTGCCGTTTCCTAATGTATACATTTTTATCTCCACTGCGAATATTACATTGTGCAGAAAGACCTCATGGAGGGTGTTTTTAGTGTGCGCCCGCTTGTGAGTGTCGGGTCATTACGGTAGTGCGCATGCGCCGTTTCCTCAAGCATCCTCAAGCACTGTTGAAGGAGGCGAGAAGGAAAACAGTACCTGGGAGAGAAGGGGAGAAGTTGGATGTCTTTTTTCCTTTGTCACTCCGCCTCTGTGCTTATGAACAGCGGCGAGGCTGATCCGTGAACCCTTAACTCACCCGGCCTCTCGCCGTTTGACCTCTTGTTCTTCTGATTTCAGGCAACAAACGGTGCGTATCCGAGCTAAATTAGCCTGGTCTGCTAGCACCACCACTCTCCGCCGTTTCGGAGAGGTTAACTGCTCCGCTTCTCGTACTGGCTGCTGGATGTCGATCAATATTACAAGTCAGCAAGTTAACTAGCGAGCTGTCGTGACGCAGGTTTTGTATTTAACAAACCGGACTAGCGCTTTAGTGCTCTGTAAATACTCTGCAAAGCTAGAGTCTTGTCAGTAACTTGATAATAGGGATGGAATAGGAATACTAACCATACTGTAACTGTGGATTCATGGAGCTGTATCACTCTTTACTGTCAAAATCATGTTGCTGTATAGTGTAAAGTTAATTTGTTTAATCTTGCTGTTGACATAGGATATGTGGATAACATTATCAGACATATCAGATATGTTAAGATAAGATTGGATAAGAGGAAACTTGCTGATCCCCTTGGGAAGTGGGTCTAATGAATTGGCTCATATCATAGAAATTGAATCCCCATTCAATTTCTGTGGCTCATATGCATTGGTTCTTTGATGATACATTGACTCAGTCGTTTATGTTGCCACTGAAGAACCATCAGGTCCAGTCCCACATTCACTTGACCCAAACCCGTGACCATGATGGAGGAATCAGTGACCACGTTCGAGACCCACCTCACCGCCGTGATGGACAGTCTCATCCGAGCCTCGGTGTGTGAGATCACCAAACTCTTCCAGGAGACAGTGAACGACTACCTGGTGGAGCTGTCCCTCAACCGGAAGGAGAACGAGGCTCTGAAGCTCCGGCTCAGGCTGACCGAGAACAAGCTGAGAAACGAGCGCAAGTATGGGATGGGCTGGGCTGCCAACCGCCGCAATGCCGGACTGGTGGCCGAGGACGGAGCCGGAGGGCGGAAGAAACGGAAAGTTCAGGTGCCAAGTAAGTGTTTTTCACGAGCGAGCTGTTGACTGGCTTGCCCATCTTTCCATCACCCTCGAGTTTGTGTCTTTTAGAGCAGTGTCACTTTGATCAAATGGGAGTCTACCAGCAAAATCTTCATTATCATCATCATTATTGTTCTTCTTCTTATTGTTGTTGTTGTTATTATTGTGGTAGGATACGTGTGTGGTTTGGTTGTTGTTTTTTTTCAATGCAAGAAACAGGGAATTGAAATCTTGCCTTGCATTCAGGGCTTATGTGAAGACGCACTTGTTTTGTTGGAAACCATCTGGCAAGAGCTGATCTCTCCCTCCCTCCCTCCCTCCTTCCTCTCTCCCTCCTCCCTTCCTCCTCCGCCTCCTCTTCATGCTCGCTCCCTCGTCCTTCACCTCCCCCCTCTCCTCTCTCCGCTGCATTCTGTCCCTCCCACTCCTCTGTGCTTTTGCACACACACACTCTCTCTCTCTCTTTCTCTGTCTCTCTCTCTCTCTCTCTCTCTCTCTCTCCCCACCCCCACCTCCTCCACTTTTTCTCTCTCTTTTTCTCTCTCGCTCTCTCTCGTTCTCTCTCCTCTTCCCTGCGCGCTTCCTCTCCAACTCCACCTCCTCCTCCTCCCCTTCACGCTCTCTCCTTATCCTTCCTCTCTCTCTCTCTCTCTCTCTCTCTCTCGCTCCCTGCCCCCACCTCCTCGCCGCTGCTCTCCTGCTCTGCTCTCCTTCATCACGTTGCGCCCCCCCTTCCCTCCCCTCCCCCCACCTCCTCCACTCCACTCCTCCCCTGCCCCCCCACCTCCACCCCCACCGCCACCGCCGCCACCACACTCCATAATTACACACTCCCTCTCCACTTCCACTTCTCCTCTTTCTCTCTCTCTCTCCCTCCCTCCCTCCCTCCCTTTCTCCCCCCTCTTCTCGCCTCTTCACCCTCCCCTCTCTTCTTTCTCCTTCAACACGTCCTCTCCTTCCTCCTCTCCTCTCCTCTCCTCTCCGCTGGCTCCACTTCTCCTTTCCGCCTCTCGCTCCTCTCCTCTGTCACGTGTCCTCCTCTCCTTCCCACTCTCCTGCTCTCTCGTCTGTCCTTCTCCACCCCTTCTCTCCTCTCTCGTTCATCACGCTCGCTCTCCCTCCCTCCTGCCCCTACTCCCTTTCCTCTCTTTCCCTTCCCCCAACGGCACCTCTGCTCCCCTCCGCCTGCCTCTCCACCCACCCACACCCCCCCTTCCTCCTCATCTCCCACTTCTCCGCCCTCTTCTCTCCTTCATCTCTCTCTCTCCCCCCTCTGCCCCCCTCCACATCTCCTCCCACTTATCTCGCTCTCTCCCGTTCTCCCTCTGTGCCTCTCCCTCCCCCTCATATTTCATTCTCTCTCCTTCCTGTCTCCCCATGCCCTCCCTTCCTCCTTCCTCTCTCACCCCCCATCCCCTCTCCCTTCCCCACCCCCCATCCCTCCCTCCTTCCTTCCTTCTTCTTCTTCTTCTTCTTCTCCCCCTTCTCTCCTCTCCACAGGAGGCAAGTCAAAGAAGGGCCCAGCAGCAGCCTATGGCAAGGGCTGGCCTGGAGGTGTGTGGGAGGAAGGAGGAGGCAGCGACGGCGGGGGCGGCGGAGGAGGAGGAAGAGGAAGCGGAGGAGCTGTGGGGATGGTAGCAGCAGCAGCAGGAGGAGGAGGAGGAGGAGCAGGCGGAGGAGGAGGAGGAGGAGGAGGGGGGAAGGAGGCCAGGGAGATGTACCTCATCCAGTTCCCTGGGGACGAAGAGGATGAGGGAGGGATGGTGGAGGACGAGGAAGGGGAGGGCAGCCTCAGTGGAGAGGGGGAGGAGACGGCCAACATCAAAGAGGAGGTGAGGGAGACAGGCTTTCTCAGAGGAGGAGTAGGAGGAGAAAGTGGCACAGCATCTCTGCACCGCTCAGCAGCTTCGTATGGAAAAAGGATGTAGACAGAAAGAGAGAGATAATACAGCGGGAGAGAGAGATAGAGTTTTGCTTGGTTTTTTTTGTTTTTTTTCAGCCACTGAATCACTGCAGAGATGTAGTGGATAAAGGGAAAGCTATTGATTTGATATTTAGCTTCCAGAGGGGCCTGTCGAGTGGGGCTCTCCAAATCTCAAGTGCAGCGAGCTTTTAGGTAGAAATACTAGCGGTCGAGGTGAACAGCATTTTGCTATTCTGCCTCATGACCGAGTGGCAGGGCACAGCTCCGCTCCTCATGTCTGTCTTTGAACATCCAAAGCACACTGAATGCATTGTTCACCTCCTTGTTAAGTCTGTTCAAGGTGCTGGTAAAGAATTATTCTGTGTAAAGGCAGACCAATAGGCAAAATCAGAGCGAGAGAAAGAAAAAAGGCTCACTAGCATTATTCTCAGATAGTTTCTAAAATGCAAATGGCCAGGGTGTAAGCATTTTTTTTTTAAGTTAATACCAAAAAAAAAAAAAAAGACACTTCCCACTCACCCCGAGTGCTGTTTATCCATCCAGATCGTTTCTGCGTGATTTGGTGAGGTTTCCAGTCAGTCTCAGTACATTTGGGCTGGAAAGGTATTGTGTTTTTTTGAGCTCAAACCTTTGAAAAAAAAAAATCACATGTGGAAAACTCAGCAGCGACAGCTCTTTCCAAAAACAATAATACAGATACCCAGCACAGTCGACAGCCCTTTGGGGCAAAGATTTTTGGTGGGAACTATTTCCTGCTGTAGAACGTTGACAAGCTGTATCTATCCGCCGCCAAAGAGTATGAATTTGAGGCTAAACCTGGCCAAATCACACAAACTTTTGGATGACAGATTGCGCTAAGGGTGAGTGGGAGAGTATCTTTTCTGGGGGGGGGAACTATTACTGTTACATGCAAAGCAGACAATCACTTGAATTTAGTGTCTGGTTTTCTTCTTGTGGTTTGTAATAAAATCAGACCTACTCACAATGTTATTTTTCAACTCTGTGACTCTATATGCAGTTTGCTCAGCTAGAGGGCTATCAACCAGCTTCTCTCCGGCTAATCAAGGAGGCTTTGAAGATGGACCCACCCAACCAGAACCTCCACACGGGCTCCAGAGGCCAGAGCGAAGGTAATGAGACCTGGGACACATTCACTACGGGAGGGGAAATTGGTAAAATGTTCAGGGAGTCATACTATGCAAGAAAGCAGAAATGATCTCCCCTTTCCTCCTCTTTCTATCTCCTCACTGCAGGAGACTTGTCGGATCGTCCCCCAGCTCTTCATTCAGGACAGAGGGAGGAGGAGAATTGGGAGGTTGGCTCAGCGGAGCCATCAGAGGGAGGCATGACCATGGATGAGCTAAGGGGTCTGGAGACGGCACTCAGAGCTGAGAGGGGGCGCGAGCAGGCCGCCATGAGAGCCTCTAAGCCAGTCAGCCCCAACCCAGAGATATTACCAGGCAGTGAGATCAGCTTGGCCCCCAAATACATCGGCTTGGATGGACTAGAACAGGACGGGGAGTTGGAGCCGCAGCCGCCTACCCTGGAGAGAGAGGACCTGCTGGTGCAGGGCAGGCTGAAGGACGGGCTGAGGGTGGGAGGGGTGGCGGGGGTGGAGCTGAGGTCGGGCTGGGCTAAGAGACTGAGAGAGGGGGACTTGACTGCAGTCATGACTGGAGACGGCGTGGTGGAGCATGGAGAGCCGGACGAGCTGCCTCACCTGTCCACCCCGGGCAGTGCCGGGGACAGCGGAGGGGAAGAAGACGGAGGCGGTGACTTGCTGCACTTTTGCCCCCAGTGTGGAGGAGGCTTCACGTCTGAGGCCGAGTTGGAGGAGCACCCCTGTCCACTAGGAGGCGCCCATTTACAGAGCAGCAGAGTCGAGGACACTCCTTTCCCCTGCGCCTCCTGCGGCAACTCCTTCAGCCACGCCTGGGCGTTAAAGAACCACGAGTGTGCTTGCGCCGCCGAGCGGCCGCACTGCTGTGAGATCTGTGGAAAGCGCTTCACACACTCGCGCTCACTGGAACGCCATCAGCTGGTGCACACAGGCGAGAGACCACATCGGTGCCCACAGTGTGGGCGCAGCTTCAGTCGTCTAGGCAACCTGGAGCGCCACCAGCGGATCCACACTGGTGAGCGTCCGTACGGGTGCGAGGCGTGCGGGAAGCGGTTCAGCCGCGTGGAGTATCTAAAGAGACACCAGCTGATTCACAACAGTGAAAAGGCAGCTCTCCAGTGCTCCCACTGTGGGAGGAGCTTTAGTGATGTGGAGCAACTGAAAAGCCACCAGTGCTTTTAAGCCTCTTGCGAAATTATTTGACTGAACTGGGAGGAAGAAGCCGTTGAGTTGATGAGTGAGGTGAATGTGATAGGATGTAGGAATCTGGTGAATGTGAAAGGTTGATGCTTGTGTTATTCTCAGTGATTTGGTGCTATATTTCTTACAGCATCTGACAAGACAAAAAGTTGAACTGATATTTTGGCATAGCAGAGGAATTGACAGGAAGTCAATTGTACATGGCATTTCCCCAAATAAAAAGAAGTAAAAATCCGTTGGACATTAAGCAATTATGTTTGGAGGTGATATTACGTGTACATAGAAAACCTTGTACTTATTTATTATTCTCAAAAAATGTACATTTTTTATCTTTGTATCAATAATTCATCTTCCTGTAAAATAAAATATGATGGCCTTGTTTTTTCTGAAAATATCATTATTGACATTTTGGTATTTTGTATGTTTTTTTGTTTGTTTGTTTTTTCTTTGTTTGTTTCGATCATACCAATGAGAAATAAACATTTGAATTCTTCAGTTGACTCCTTTGAATAATTCTTCATACAAACAAGAGTTCACATAGGATCTTTATTTTAGATAATCATGTTTTATCAGCATGTTATAAGATGACAGTGATACAAAGCTCATTTTGACAACAACTTTTTTTTTTTTTTAATCATGGCAGGACAGCAGTTGAATGAGTTAAAGGCCTAATAAGTAGTTACAGAAAAGGAGCATTCATGATGAAAGAGGAGGAGATTTATTGGGACTTGAGTCACCAGGGGATGTGTTGTCGCTGGTGAATACGGCCACCTGGGAGCCCTTGGCAGACATGGAAACAGTGGAGATGGCAAGATGTTGAACAAGGTGTGTGCAAGTAACCAAAGTAGATAGGTGACTTCTGGTTTCAATAAGTCAGCCTCATCACTGACACTGCCCATGAAACAGGCTGATTGGCATGGCCAGCCTTTGTTTCAGGATAGTCTCCAGGATCTCTAAGGACATCAGCCTCACATCATATCCTCTGTCCGACTCCTTTGCCTTGGAATCCATTGGCACGATCTCCTCCCCACTCTCGCGGTCATTCCTCCCCACTGCAGCATATGTGGGGAAATAGGGCCGCACAGACTCAGGAAGGCTGGCGTTGTAGGACGGGCAGCAGTAGGCAGACCACATGTACTCAGGCACTGCCACCCTGTTTTTGATCCAGCGATCTGCACAGTTGTAGGGAATGGCACCGGTGATGACAAACATGGGTCCTGTGCAGAAGGCCTCGAGCCTGGCCCTCACCTCATTCTCCAGCTTAGCCCAGGGGCCGGAGTTGGAGCCTAAGCGCTGGGGGACAGCGTTGGTCAGGGTGAAGGTGGCTTGCCGGTCCTCGAATTCATGGTGGTGCGAACTGGGGTTTAGGTGGCCTTTGGTGTAGGTGGAGTTTTTATAGTCCAGAAGCACCGCCTGGCTCTCAATCACATTCTGGCTGACGGGGCGATTCTTTGGGAAGGGGCGCATCTCTGCACTGTCACGGGAGAAGGCCAGCTTAGTGCAGGGAGACAGAGAGAGGGGACATCACTGTATAGCAATAGGATGGCATATTTGGCAGCCTACCTCTTAAAACATCTCAGTTGTGTCTTAATCATGTGTGTGAGTGTGTACATTCATTAAGAGTGTGTGAGTAATCCAGCCATGTAGTTTGGAAAATGAAACAAAAACAGAGGTTGTGACGTTTTTGTGTCCATTCTTTGTCACCTCATTAATTAAAATGCTTACACAGCATTTTTACTTTACTTACAGTTTATGGGAGGTCTAAATGCCTATTTTCATAGAAATTACCAATCACTGACTTAAAACAAACCACAAATATCCATTAGGCGTACATGCAAATGCAGTGTTCTTTTTCTGCGATATGCTGATTGATCCAACCTTATTTGAATCCAGCCATACATACTGTATGCATCATATAGACACTTAGAGTCTACTTTAAAAAACAAAAGCTGTGATGTCATTTGCACCTCAAAGAACGAAGAGGTTAGGTGAGGACTGTGTTGTTTGTGAGAGAAAGGCAAGCATCCATTGAGTGTATAGAGTAATGCTTAACATTTGCTGCTCTGTTGTTGTTACACCTCCATCTCAAAGGAAGATACTGCAATCCTCCAAGGGGACTTGGCTCCACTTCTCCCCCCTGTCAAGCCATTAGCTTTTGTTGTGTTGTTTTTTTTTTCCCCACCACAGTATATACAAGCATAAAATTATCTATCAGAGCTCTACTCAATAGGAGACCTAGCATTAATAATAGTAAATAGCTGTTCTCTCTCACACACACACACACATATATTTTGTCTCTCTCACCTGTGGTTCATACTTCCAAATGTTTTTGGGCCGTTTGCCTGCAGCAGGAGTGAGTGTGTAGGCAGAGTACAAGGGCGTGCGACGCTGCAAGTGGTACAGGCTGGCAAAGCGGTACTGGTTTTTGTAGCGCTGGCATATCGGCCGGTACCCTTCTGTATCGATGCCCTCTGGCGGAACTCTCTTGTAGAAGAAGCGCAGGCAGTGAGAGAAGTCTCCAACCTCTCCCAGGACCAAGCCACCGAGACAGGGTAGAAGAAGCAAAAGAGCCCCCTTCGAGGATTGCAGCATCTTCCTTTGATGCAGCCTGAAACAACAAGGCACCAGACTGACTGTGTTGGAGAAAGAGGTGGCTTTCAGTCTTCGTTGACTAAGACCAAGGCCAATCAAACTGTTGTGCACGCTAATCTAAGATCTCCACAAAGAAGAGAATTAAACTCTGTATCGACTGATCTCTGTCTTTGTGGGCTGGTATATAGGTTGACTCTGTTATATACTGACAGCAGGAAACCTGTGGCTGACAGTGTCTGCCCACAACTTGGCTACTTCCCCTCCTTCTGGGAAACAGTTGACAGGTTGTATCTTTTGCTCATCAGTCATCTGTGACAGTCCATCATTTATCAAAGCCTTTGATCCTTTCTGGAATGTGGCCAGTAGGCGGGGGGAACTGCATCGGAGCCTAAAATGACCACCAAGAACTGACTTAGGGTCGTTTCTTGATGGGTAATGACTCTCAACTATTTGTTCCTGTCTTACACCCTTATAAGTCTGATGCTGGAGATTGTTCTTCCATCGAGTGAACACTCTGAAACATGAGACACTCTTTGAATATATTTTGGCTGGAAAGAACATAAGAAACTGAGGGAAACCCCACTGAGAGTTGTAGTGCAGTTACTGGCATTGGTAAGAAATGGAACTCTGTTGCAGAAGATAGGTAGACAGGAAAGAAGCCTCCTACACCCCCCTCCCCCTCCAGGAACCGGGCCTTAGTGGCCGGCTTTGCAAAAGACTGTGGAGCCCTTAAAGTGTTGCAGCATTTCCCTGCCTGGAGTCTGTCCCCAGCTCTCTCTCTTTCTCTCTCTCTCACATTGTTCAAAAACATAAAGCATCTTGGGAGATTTGGAGGTGTCGAAAATACAAGTCTGTTCCCTGTGAAACATCCTACATGATAGCGAGCCAGGCTCTGTGAGATGCTTGTGTCTCTGAACGAGCACTGGACTGATATTATTTGTCGACAGTCTCAGTTTCACAGTTGTGTCCTACTCCGGCTCTCTCGTCTGAACACTGTACAAAAGGCATTCTCAGTTGTTTACTGAGATCAAGTTCACACAACTCCCATTACTGAGAAGTGGACACCAGGAAAAACTCCTAAGTAGATATAACTTCATTACTTCTCATTGGAAACTTGAGGAAGAATCCAGGTTTTCTTGATTTCATATGCCTTCGAAGATGACAGAAGTTTGACTTGTTAGTGGGAGAAGCCTTTGTGTTTTAGTCGGTGTAACAACAAACTCCAGTACAATCCACTATGATTTTTAATATAGTTTTTTTTTTTTTTTTTTTTACTCCATTTAGGACTTGTTTGACAGTAGCATGTTGGAAAGATGGAGGAGAAAGAGGTTAATATACAACAAAAGGCCATGAGGCAAACTTGCAATCATGATATTACAAATATATTGCATCCATTTTAGCTGCTTAGGTCACTGGGAAGCAACTCAGGGTTTATTTTAAACTAGCTGCTCCTGGGCCTGGATGCCCCATATCAACTTGGCTAGCAGTGAGATGTTGCAAGTAAATGAGAGCAACTCTCTGAATAGGTAACTGTATTTTTAAAATGTAAAATGGGGGAAGTTTACCTCACAACAGCCCTACTCCAATGTCATAACATGTGCAGTGTTTCCTTTGTACTCACCTCATGCTGAAATATAACACAGACCTAAACAGCCACAGATATGGGACATGGACTAAAACAAAAACAAAACTATTGCCCAAATCATTGCAGCTGCATAAAACTACAGAGGAAACACTGAACCTGTGTATTAACCAATGGAAATGTATTGTAAGAACACTATATTATGTTTTAAGTACTCCATGAAAATCTCTTTAATACACAATGTCCTTGCAACACTGTAAAACATAAATCAAAAAACAAAATTTGTAGCACAATCCATATAAGGGAGACTTTCATCTAGTAACTTCAATACTTTTCCATAGGATGAATTCTGAACTCTGAATGTAAGGGGCCTTCAGGTAGAGAAATCTCCTCTGTGCATTATTGCCATCTAGTGAGCAATCAGAGACATGACACTTGGCAGCCTGACCGTCCACACACGACACAGAAACCAGAGCCCGTGCAGTCAAGCTTAGGTCACCGAAACTGGCTGGACAGTGACTAAAGCTGCCTTTACTGTCACTGATGACAAGTGGTAACCTGCACATGACCATAAAATCACCATGCTTTTGCTTTCCACTGTAAGGAAAGCTGCTGAGTCTTGCTTTTGTTGCATGTGTGTGTGTGTGTGTGTGTGTGTGTGTGTGTGTGTGTGTGTGTGTGTGTGTGTGTGTCTGTGTGTGTGTGTGTGTGTTTGTGGGTGTGTCAGCTGGTTTTCCTTCTCCTTCCGAGCTTTATGCAGCTGACTCAGTTAAGGAGACTGCAGGGTGTGTTTTTGGATCCTGACACACATATCGGTGCACTGAACACCTGGCTGCATTTACCTGTCCTAATAAGTCTCTGCACTACAGCCTCGTTCCACTCTGAAGCAGACTGGCCCTGCGTTCCAATACCCATACTACCATACTATTTAGTAGGGAAAAAAAGAATTAGTATGTCCCAATACATACTAAACTACATACTTTGTAAGGGCAGCTGCAGTACATACTAAAAGTAAAAAGTATAAGTATGCGATTTGGAACGCAGGGTATATCTTTCCTTCTCTGTATGCTCCCTTACAGGAGAACTACAGTGACAATGTCCTTTATTGATCTCCACTGATAAATTTCTCATGAAGGAGATGTTGGTAAAGAGAAGCAGAGAAGTGAGATATTTTCAAACTTGAGATGTGGATTGTGCAAAAGGAGTTGCAACACAATATTAGATGTTGTTCCTAATGTTTTGCACGCCCAGTGAGTCTTATAATAGCACTATTATGTCACCGATGACTATGGACACATTGTAAGTACTAATACATGATAGGAATATCGCAGTGCTTATTCCATAAGATTTTCTTCTCTTTCTAATGAAGAGAAGAATTGCTTGAGGCAAATGTCAACTAATTGCTGAGGAAACTTGATTCAGAATAGACTTGAACACAGTAGATTATAGAAGATTTAAAGGGGGCGCATCTCTTTCTCCAAATCAGATAATGTCATCTTCACTCAGCAGCCAAGGCGCATTTACATGGTTAGTTTGTTATTTGGATAGCGCACTGGGGTGAGGGCGCACAACTCGTCAAGGTTTGAAATGGAACGGGGCCCCCGCCTGCTGGAGCACAGAGCCTGTTGACGCACGCCTTCCGTCTCTTCCGCAAAAATAGTTTGCTCTGCTGTCAACTCGAGCGCTCAGACCACTCCCTCCCGGTCTGTACGGGAAGAGAATCCGAGTCTTGAACTTTTTACTCAGAGTTGCCATCAGCAGTTTTCGTGAGGCTTTTCAGTATGCGTCGTGAGGAGAATGGCGGACGCCAGCGCGCTTGAGGAGCTCCACTCTGAGCTCACCTGCCCGGTGTGTCTGGAGCTCTTCCGTGAGCCGGTCATCCTCGAGTGCGGCCATCACTTCTGCCGAGTGTGCATCACCCACTGCTGGGAGGCCAAGGCGGACGAGCAGCCGACCTGCCCGCAGTGTAGAAAGTCGTGTACCCGCAAGCTGCGGCCCAACTCGCTGCTGTGCAACGTGGTGGAGAGCGTGAGGAGAGCCCGGGCCACGGACGCGGCCGCGGGTCTAGTCGGATGGGACCCGGAAGGTGAGCCGGAGGAGCCCGAGGAGCGGGAGCCCGGCTCCAGCATGAGCAGCGTCGCCTCCTCCATCGGCTACTGGCCGCGCCTGCTGGCCGATATGTGCGAGGAACATGAGGAGAAGCTGAAGCTGTACTGTGAGGACGACCAGCTCCCCATCTGCCTGGTGTGCGGCATGTCCCGGGACCACAAGACGCACAATGTCATCCCCATAAATGAGGCTTTTGAGAATTATAAGGTAGTGGATGAGTTTACAATACGTAACACCAGTGTGTTTACATAACACCAGTGTGGTCTTGTCACTGGTATCACTCAGGGCCATCAGTTCACTGAGGGCATGAGAACGTCTCTGTAATTATCCTACCATTTACGAGTTTCCACCAAACGTGAATAACCCGCTCTTGTAAACTTAATTTCCTGAAATGACGTGACGATAGAAGATTATAAAAGATGGTCAGTGAGGCTGATCATTACATGGTTTGGTCAGCAAACTTTGGTGAAGAATCCAGATGTAATTTTCCTGTGTGGATTCAATCAAATAAATAAATGCATAAGATCTTCTCTTAAGGTCACATTATAATGATACCTACAAGATGAGAATGTGACCTGACTGGGAGTATCCATCTTTGCCCTACCAAACATTCATCCAAAAACATCTCTCCTTGGATATGAATTCACCTCAGGCTTGCCAAGAGATTTTCAGAAATCGAATCAAGCCTGAATTTGTTATAGTTTATGAGCAGGAATGTGATCAGGACACGACCCTGGGTTTACCCCGGGACAAACAGGCCTTTCACAGGGCAGCCCCAGTGACATGGCAGGACCTTTAAAAGCAGACTCGCTGTTTGCTCCGACGGCCTCTGTGTACTTTCGAGTTTTACAAGAATTCAGCAGGCCGGTGTCAGCTCTTTCCTCGCCTACACTATAGCAGCAGACCACCAGTGTTTGGGAACATTCCTACCCAAGCGGCCTCACTGAGCTCTAACTTCATTTTACCACGGTGTAAAGTCTGGGTTTGGGCTGTAGGGCTCATTTGGGGAAGGGCTGTGCATCATAAGACTCCCATTTAAAGTGTTTTCTGAGCAAGGCACCAATCAAATCAACTGTCCATTCAAGTAATCTTGTTTAGCTGCACTATTTCTTAATGATATTTTGTGTGTGTGTGTGTGTGTGTGTGTGTGTGTTTGACCTATTTCTGTTTCCTACAGGATAAGCTGTCTGTCGCTCTAGAAAGGGTTCAGCTACAGACAGAGGAGGCCTCGCTCTTCCAAAGCCAAACCAATGAAAAGATCCTCCTTATTAAGGTATTAGCTGTGTGTGTGTGTGTGTTTGTGAGTGTGTGTGTTTGTGTGTGGGCTCTGCTGTTATATTGTCAAAAAGAGATTATGTACTGAACACCCACTCCATAATCCAAGCTAAAAAAACAAAAGGATCTGTGTGTGTCTGTGTTTCTGTGTGTGTGTGTGTGTGTGTGTGTGTGTGTGTTGTCTGCGAAATAGAACCAGAAATTCTGGTAGCTAGGCAACACTCACCTGCATTCTTCCACCTGGACCTGTGTGAAAGACTGGAATTGGTGGATGACTTACACTAATTACAGCAGTGACGCGACAGGTAGTAATTCAGTGACTGTCATGTACACTCTGATGACTCACGGAGGTTTACACGAGTCCATACACACGTTCAGGGGGGTAACTGTGGACTGAAAGGTGAGGGGGGGGGGCGGCACCTTAACCCATAAGATTTTAGCCATTTAAAACTTAATTTCCAACATTTTTACACAATCTCAAAGGAGTCAACAGGGACCAAGAAGCTGTCTGAAATATGATATACTTACATGTGCTGATGAAGATAGCTATCAGTACTAGATTTAATGCAATTTCAAAGTGTGTGTGTGTGTGTGTGTGTGTGTGTGTGTGTATCCCTAGTGGAAATTACAGCCAGCCACACATTTCAACACATATGTCTCCCCTGTCACTGGCTATTACTGAAGCTCAAACACACACACACACACACACACACACACACACACACACATACAGAGTAAATAAATATAAGTTCAAACAGACTGCTGGTTGTGTCACACACCCTAACAGAGAGAGATAAGAACAGTTGTGACAACATTTATGCTGGGAACCTTTTTCCACTACAACAGCATTCGTTTTACACAGAAGTCTGTGTGTGAGTGTGTGTGTGTGTGTGTGTGTGTGTGTATGTGTGTGAGCGAGAGATATGGGCATGCACATGATGCGTTGTTGCTGCAGCAGATAAGCGAGCGTGTTGTGTTCCTGTCTGCTGGTCTCATGTCAAGCTCCCTGACACGGTTTTATTGCACAATTTTAGATTTTCACTTCTGTGTTTCTCCGTTTGTCTTGTCAGTGGCACAGAATGACAGGATGTGGGTGAACAAGGTTGAAAGGAAGTCTGTCATTACTCATCCTACACATTACACAAGAATGTTTTTGTGTCAGTGTGTGTGTGTGTGTCTGTGTGTGTACACGCACCTGTCTCTCTACCTGTCTGTCTACACATGCTTATCTGGCAAACCCTCATGAATGGATTCTGTACGATGTCAATATGTTTTTATATACACATGACAGACATAAAGGGAAAATCCACCGTAAAACATTTAAACAGTGCTAAAAATTGTGGATGTTCCTTGTGTTTCTGGGTCAGTTTTCTTGTAGGAAGGTGTATTTTTTTTTCTTTTTCCCACAGATGACTGGCCTAGACGTCGCATAGAAAAAGTTTCTCGCTATTACTAAACCGTCGCACTGTGTGTGGCTGTGTGGCTTGTCGAAAGTCATTCTGGGAAAAGCAGGAAATCCCTAACCGAACTCATTACAAAATAACACCTGTGACAACTGAATATGACACATATTGCGGTATTTTTTGTTCCGCTGACACTCAGGTGGTGATGACCGTGGCTTTGTTGGTTTTAAGAACAAACAAAAAGCTTTTAGAGAAAGGGAAATGCACCACAGGAGCACAGATTCTTTTTGAAGAGCTTCTTTTTACCCAGGGGAAATTTGACCGTGCGTGTGTGTGTGCAATTTCCCTGTCTCAAAGAAGAAAAAAAAATACACAGAAGACAAAAGGAAATTTTCTGTTCGTAATTATGTGTAATTATGTGTCCTGTCTGCGTTTCAGGAGCGAGCGGCCGACCTGGAGGAGCAGGTGAGCGTGGAGTTTGCCCGTCTGAGGGAGTTTCTTCAACAGGAGGAGGAGCGCGTGAAGGAGAAACTCCAGAAGGAGAAAGAGGAGAGGCTCAACCAGTTGGAGGAGGCGCTCACCCAGGCCACCGAGCAAATCAGCCAGTTGGAGAGCACGGCTGACCAGCTTGCCCTTAAACTGAGGGAGGAGGAGAACCCAGAGCAGCTCAAGGTGGGAGAGAGAGAGATGAGGGAGGAGAAACGATTAAATAAAAAAATGTCAAAGAGGAAATACTGTTAGAGTATAGAGGCGCAGTGAGGGAGAAAGAATTAAGATAAAGCAAATTTACACCCTGAGTGCAGACTGGGGGAGAGCAGATTTTCATAGGGAACATATGCATGTTGTAATATTTGCTCTGTGTACTTTCTTCCAGGGAATCAAAGACTTCATTGGAGGGTGAGTAAAGAAAATCCATCATTTTCATATAATCCAGCCAGCAGACATGCAGGTTTTTAAAGAGCCGCATGACTGCAATAACTTCTTATTGAGTTAATCAATCATCTGTAATTGTACTTGAGATGATGTTAAGACGATGTAGCTGTTCATTGTCCCTCTCCTGGCGCTCCCAGCTGCCCAAAAGTGGGCAGTTTTGACTCTGACAAACATGAAAGTGATTCAAAGTCCTCAAAATGAATAAAGTGCATTATGTCATTGGGACACAATCAGGGTGTTTTGGAAAAAGAAATCAGGATTTTTAAGGGGTGAACAACCAAAAATGTACTACCATGTTGCCAGTGTTTTAGTTTCAAGGTCAAAGTGAAATTGCAGGTTTGAAAATGGTGTGCCATAAACTAATAATTACAAATATGGCATTTTCCAGCAAGTAAAAGTCATGGGATTTTGATGGAAAGGTATTAGGCTAAAAATTATTCAGTTTCATTTTGCATTTATCGTGACACAACAAGGTGAAAAGATTATTTTTCAAGTCATTGTGACACTGGACTGTTCTTGCTGTCTTTGTCTCAGGGCAGAGAGCTTGTTTGAGCGCCCCCCAGAGGTCAGCGTGGATCTGCAGTCTGGAGAGTTCCTTGGGCCTCTGCAGTACAGGATCTGGAGGAAGATGAGCTCTGTTTTTCAGCCAGGTACACACTCATACACACACATACTCACACGTTATCTGAATACACAGCACCACATCTAAAATATGTCTCTATCTGCACAAGCAAAACATATCTGCAGGCATTTTTTGTGAATGATTATTTGCAGATTTTTGCTGATTTTATGAGCTTTTCTCAAGTGAATGTGTTAAAGCCACGAGTTTTGATTATTTAAGTAAAGCCTGTGACGTCATATGTACATTGGTCCTGAGGGTGTAGGAGGAGCAGACAGGAATGCTGACTGTATAACATGTAATGAAGCTCAGTTGAGGTACAACACAGCTTTCTGCTCTTCACGAGGCAGGATATAATTTAGAGTTTACAGTTTAATGGAACAATTCACCCAAAATATAAAGAAAGAAATGTTCCCACTTACCTCTAGTGCAGTCTGTCCCTTCAGTTTCTGTGTGATTGGGTGAGGTTTTCAAACTGCCACAATCTTCCCTGCTCTTGGCAAACTTTTCTTTTCATAGTGGAAATATGTGAAGAACTCAACAATAATAGTTCCTTCCAAAAGTAATGACATTGATACCAATCATAATCTGAGGAACATGGCAAACAGTATGTATCCACACCCAGCAAGTACAAAGTCGAGATACAGATACAGTCTGACCGTGTTGTTAGGCAAGAAATAGTTCCCAATGAAACTCTTGGCCCTGAGGGCTGTGGATTATGCCAGGCACCGGTATCATTATTATCATTATATCATTATTTTCTACCTTTTATTATATTATTATTATTATTTTTTTTTTGTATTTTGATTTAATTCCATCCAGAGAAAGCTACATTAAGTGAAGAGGCTCGAGTTCAGTGTCTACATGAAGACTCAAACTTGTGACTTTTGCAAGACCCTAACGTCTTGCATTACTTGTTACATTCAAAGATACAAAAGTCCCACATCTCACCTGTCTAAAAACATATATGGATCTACTTCTTCTCCAGTCTTTAACCCATCCGTGCTCTCCTCCTCCCCAGTTTTCTCAGAAGTGACCTTTGACCCTGACACAGCCTACCCCCGCCTGTGGGTGTCCCCGTGTCGCACCAGCGTCCGCATAGGTGACATCCAGCCCAACCTGCCCGACAACCCCGAGCGCTTCACCCGCTACAACATCATCCTGGGCCACGAGGCCTTCTCGTCCGGCCGGCACTACTGGGAGGTGGAGGTGGGCTCCAAGACGGCCTGGGGTCTGGGCGTGGCCACGTCCTCCGTCAACAGGAAGGAGGAAATCAGCCTCTGCCCCGACGACGGTTTCTGGACCCTGGTGATGAGGGACAAAGGTGACGGGACCAGCGAGTACGAAGCGTGCACCGACGCAGAGGACAGCTTGTTATATCCCCCGCGACCTCCCAGGAGGGTGGGGGTCTATCTGGACTACAGCCGTGGTGAAGTAGCCTTTTATGACGCGGGGGATATGAGCCACCTGTTCACCTTCTGTGATGCGAAATTCAAAGAGCCCGTTTTTCCCTACTTCAATCCCTGGCCGATTATCAATGGACGCAACCGCGAGCCCCTCACCTTAGTGACGCCGCTGTGGTGACACTTCTCACCATGACCTTCTTCATGAATGACTCAGCACAGCTTTCACATTAACATAAACTTTCTCGACATGAGGCCTTTGTTGTGAACAGCATGGGGATGATGCACACTTTGGTACTCCTGCACCTTCAGATATATTCTTGTAAGCCCAGATGTAAGAAGATAAAGCCTCCAAAGTACAAGACAACAGGCACCATGATTTTTATTTAGTGGGAAAATTGATAGAAAAGGTTTATGTTCTTAGTTATTAGATAAATTACCAAAAACTCACTTGCGTCATGAGAAAAGCCTACACAATCATTATAATCGATACATGTGTTGCCTTTTTAAGGATCAATTTTATGTAATAATAGTATCTAACTATATAACAAACTATTACACTGGTTTTATGTATCTTATACAGATATTGTAATGCCATTTTAACCTTAACAACATACACTGTATATGGTTTTCTAAAGTGAAAGGATTGATTTTAGTGGATTTTACCTTGAAGTTATTATTTTTGTTTGCCTTACGTGCCTCAAAATATTCCATTCAAAAAAAAAAAAGCAAAGCCTGCTGACACTAACCGTACACACTGCAAAAACTCTCAGTCTTAACAAGCCATTAACACATCATCATAGTCAGCGTTAAGATCTTTTTTTTAACAAGTAAATAAATCTGACAGTGGGATGAGATAACCCCAGTTGTTTCCAGTGCTAGTCAACTTGTTTCCACAATTTTCTTCATTCTCAAGTATGGTTTTCTTAATGCTAGTGGCCTGATCTGCCTTGTTCTGTGTTGTTTCAACATACTTGTTATCAGTAAAAAAAAAAAAAAAAAAAAAAAAAAAAAATCCTGCAGCAAGTGAAATTGTATTGGAAACAAGTGGGATTATCTCAACCCACTTTTTAGGACTGAGTGTGAGACTGAACAAAGGGTTAAGACGGAGATTTTTTGCAGCGCACATTGTCACTGACCTCAGATTTATCCTGTTTTTTTATTATTTAATACAAAGTGTGTTGAATATTTTGTCTTTCTTTTTTTTTTTAAACTTGTTTTCTTTTTCATTTTTTGCCCATCACCAAATCAGTTTGAGACCAGTTCAGATCACATTTTCCAAACATCTGTCATGATGTTACGGCCAAACATTTCTCTGTGCCAAGGAGGCAGGTAGATCACTGCCTTCCCACCAAGGTTGTCGTTACATTTGATTCCACTAGAGGGTGTTTAATCTTAACTACACAGTGCTGCAGCTCTCCTTGCAGAGCCACGATAAAGCTGCCTGCCCTCCAGCAACCCTGCTCAAAGCTTGTCACGGTGTGTCTCTGCTGTATCTGGGGAGAGGGTGTGTGTGTACATGTGTGTCTGTGTGACCTGATGGGAATCAGCTGTTACTCCTATTTTGCCTGTTAACCAAAGATGTGCCTAAGATGCCTGAAATGCTTGAGATGTGTCGCTGACATCACTGAAAGAGACCCCATTGTAAACGAATGGATGCATTGTAAGTTTTCAAAGTAATCAGTGAGTCAGTGGATATTAAAGTAAAATTTTTGAATCATCGTCTTCGTCACACACCCACGCAATTTCACGACTGCAGTATAACAGGTTTCCTGGCGCCATTTGCCACAATTTGCTCATCTGTGACTTCTGTTACAAACAAATAAATAATGAGAATTAGTCTGGCCCGAATAAAACTTATCCATTATCGATGTTGGCTTAATCTCTCTGCGTCATCTGCGCATACATTAAGCATAGCCTTTGCGTGACGACTTTGTTTGTCAGGGTTATGTCCAATCCAAGCCTCCTCTCCTTTAACTGTCCTGATCTGTAATTAGATATTATTGCAGGCTGATCTGCATGCAGTAACACAAGCCTTCTTCACTTCTTCATTACTGCTGTGCCACTCCCTTCATTCACCTCTTCCTTTGTTTACTTTAAGAAAGGGTCAGGTTCATCGGTGTGTGGATGGCGGGGTGAGATTACTTCAATCACAGAAAAATTCTGTCTCTTCTTGTTCCGTTTGGATTATTTTCATCCCCTCCATCACTCAAAGTTTTTTTTTCCTGCACAGGCTGCCTATGACTGATGTCTTCCTAAAATACACTGCCTCTCTATTTTTACTGTCAGCATGTCTAACTCCGCTTTTCGGTAATTGATCTCTTTTCTCCCTCCTCTCAAGAGTCTGGCCCTCACCCTCACCCCTCCATCAATAATCAATGAGGAGACGGATGGGTAGGGGGAATTGGCGTGTGCATGTGTGTGGGGTGAGGTGTGTGTGTGTGGGGGGGGTGGTAAGATAGGCTTAAAGTGATTAATGGAAACCTCATTAGCAATTGGAGAGAAGTCAGCTTGTGTGTCCTCCCAAGGATGGAGAACATATTCGATCAAGGTCCGTTTCAGTTTGAAAGAGAGAGGATTACTGCGGGTTAACGGGAGCTGCGGAGAGAAAGGAGAGCAGGAGATGGAGGGAGATTGCAGGGGTGGAAGTTAAAGGGGGGGGAGAAAAAGGGGGGAGGAAAGTGAGATGCTTTATCAGCTTAAAGCTGCCAAAACACCTGCCAACGTCCCCATTTCTAAAGTAGTGATAGTGGTGATAGAATTGGGCACTGGAGAGATGGAGCGAGAGACTACAGAGAGGGAAGCGTGAAAAGAGGGGGGAGAGTTTACTTAAGGAGACCTGCACTTTACAAAAAAAAAAAATTCACAGAGAAAGTCTGAGGCAATTATCTTGCATGTTTTTTCTCCATCAGCCCTCACGGTCCCATTTGTGGCTTTATCTTTACAACTCCATGCGGCACAGTCGAGCTTAGTTCAACCCCACAGAGTTTAACTTCAAATTCTGGAGGAGATCCTAAAGTTTCCAAAGATACCACTTACCTCGTGCTGAACTAACTGATTGATTTGCACACATACTTTTAAGAGAAAAATAATTACAACATATCTATATGTATAGAAGACACTCAAATACGGTAAGAAGGAACCTCAAGGCTTACATAAAAATTCATACATTTTCAACATAAATATAACTACATAGAACTAATGGATAGGACTAACAGAAAAATAAACAATATCACTCAAAAGTCTGAAACTGCAATACATAATAGGAAAATAAATGAGTTTAAGCAGTAAATGAGGTTTAAATTAAGGGGTGTCATCCTCTTTGTTGTAAACGTGTGGGTATGTACTGTAAATCCTTTTGAGACTGTGAACAGTGATACTGGGCTTTAAATAAACTTAAAAAGTAATTTCATCCTCAATAATTCCTGTGTGTGTTTCATATTTAGATAGATAGATAGATAGATGTACTATATTGATCCATTATACCATTGCGAGCTTAGAAGAATTTGATGTTTTTGTTTTAAGTAGTCAGTGATGTTGGCATGTTTACAATATTTAAAACAGAGTTCCATAAGACTGCTCACTAAATTTAACAAAAAAATTGTGTATAAAATAATGCCGACATGTAGATATTTTTATTTGATGTAATGCTGCAGCCATAAAACAATGCCATCTTGGGTTTGACTACTCAATATAAAGGTGATGTAGCTTCAGTGAAGGACTGCAACCATCAGATAAAGAATATGTGACTCTGCTGCATGACATAAAAAACTGTTTTTTCTAATTTGAAGATGCTTAAAGGGAGGGAGTTGAAAAGGTTAACTATGCTCATTGTTAACATGTCAATATTACATCATTCTTATGGGTAGAAGGAGGTCGCTCTTTATTTATAGGAAGCAGATGCGTTTGGCAGCGATGAGGCGTTGCATCTGTGTGAGTAAGGCTCTCAGAGAGCAGAACGGTCCAATAACTTGTTAGTATGTGTACACGCTTGTGTGAACAAGGTGTGAAAATGGAGGTCAGTGACGTGGTGACATGTTCACCTGTGTGTGTACATGTGTGTGTGTGCGTTTGTGTGTGCTCAGCCATGCCTGCCCGATGGGTTTATCCATGTATGCATGTGCGTGATTGGTGAGGGCAGGGCCAATGTTTTGTGGCGATGTGTTATACATAGAAATCTTTCATCATCAACATCATCATTGTCTGCAATCTGCATCCCCCCTACTCCACTCCTGACTCTGTTTCTCTGTTTCTCTCAATGAATAGCTGACCTGGGCACCTTCTGAAAGAATCCAATTTGTGTTACAATAAAGACTGGGAATATGACAGGGGATTGGGGACAGACAGACAGAGACAGGAGAGAGGAAAACACCGAGGATTAATGTCAAAGTGAAATGATGGTGACAAGAGAGAGAGGGAGGAGGATGGGAAGGAGAGGAGAAAGAAAGGAAGAAAGAAAAAAAAGGGGAGAAATAGGCCAGACCACGACCATCTGCGTGAAAGTGAACACACAAACAGAAAAATAAAAGATTGCGTGAGGTAAATAAGACACAGCTGAACGAGCAAAAGCACACGGGGCGAAGGTAACAAATGAGGATATAATGATGAGAGGTTCAAACGGGACGGGCTGGAAACAAAACGCCCCGGCAACCAGAGGAGTGCTTACATGTGACAATGGCAAAAAGGTGGAAAAGGGGGAGGAAGAGAAGGAGAGAGAGAGGTCGGCGTGTTACAGGTAGATACCGCGAGGGAGGTAAAGTTCAGGAGGTATAGGGTGTCACCTAAAGGAGTGGGAGATAAGGGAGAGAGGGCAGAGGTGGAGGAATTCAATCCTCAAACCAAGGCAACAGCCGATGATAAAAACCTCCTCACCTGGACTCACAGAGGCAGACATGGAGAGGAGCACAGAGTCAACGCCGAGGCGATGCTTTCATTCATGTGCGGCCTGTAGGGGATAGGGAAGAGAAAAAAGACAGGAGGAAAAGAGGGAGAGAAGCATTTTTAGCCTTTACTTGAGCTTTGGATGTATTTTTTTAATTAGTGTTTTTACCTGGGACAGAGGAACAGGTGCCAGTTTGTCAAGGGAGCTGAATTTTTCCCTTTATTCATGAAGTTTCCATGGGAAATTAAAAAAATAATAATAATAATAAGATCACCCCATCAGTCAGCTTTTTCAGAATTGTTGCATATTTGGGATAGGAAAAAGGAAAAAATACAATAGGAAAAGGAGAGATGTATTTTGAGCATTTATGTGAGCTGTGGACTTTCTGATTTTTGTGTTTTTTGTTTTTTTTTTAACGTGGGACAGATAAACAGCTGAATTTTTTCCCCCTTTTTTCCCCCAAGATTTCTTATTTTAATGGGTAATTCACAAAGTTTATGATCACCCCACAGGTCAGCTTATGGGGAATTATAACATACAAAACTAATTTAAAAAAAAAAAAAAAAGACAATAACAACAACAGCAAGCGGTGGATTCACAAGCCAGCAGGGAAGACGCAGAGTTAGGGTGTGGGAGGGGGAGGGCGAGCGAGCGAGAGAGAGAGAGAGAGAGAGAGAGAGAGAGAGAGTGTGTGAGCCTGTGACACCGAGATGTTCATGATCATTCGAGAGACGTCCGCCGGAGGAGGCGGTGCTGGAGCGATGAGCGCGCCACAGGAGAAGAGCGCAAAGCAGGTTGGTGTGTGTGTGTGTGTGTGTGTGTGTGTGTGTGCGTGTGTGAAAGTCTGGGTTTTTCTCTCTGTGTCTCTGTTTACCTTTTGTCCTTAAATGCCCCGTTTTAATGCTTTTTTCCTGTGCGTTTGTCTTGTTTTAAGATGATTTGTTGTCATGCTGATCCATACATGCTGCTGGAATTGAGGATTTTTTTTTAAGGACCAAAAGTTGTAGGACCAAAATGTGATGATATTAATTTGACATGTCATGTTTAGAAAAAAAAAAAAAAAAAAAAAAAAAGAAAATTACACACGGAAGTAGGCTTTTCACCTGTCAGAAGAGGCACGGTGGTGTTTTTGCTCTGTGTCAGATGAGGTCAGTCTTACGATGCAGTGAGTTAGAGCGAAGGGAGAAGAGGCACTATCACCGCGGTTTGGTCCAAAAAACAAAATCTACCTGATTAAAAAATGATTCTGTGTTTATGGTATTTCCATTGGTTCTTATCTGATGAGTCAATTAAAAAATGTCAAATATGTTCAGATGCATCTGAAATGGAGAGAAAAAACATTTCATTATCATGTGCATGCATGTGTATGAGATTTTTCCCTATCGTGCATGAAACTGAACACAGACTTGCGGTGTCTGAGCTGAATTTTAAGACCCTCGTATGTGTAACGTCATCAAACCGCCCTCTGCAGACCTACACACACACCTCCACTTCCTCTCAGGTGCAGGCAGCCATCAAGAGGAAGGTGGAGAAGCAGAAGAAGCGGACCAATGATCAGGCAGCGGGGGTGCAAAGCGGGGACGTCAAAGCCGGCGGGCCCCGGCCCCCTCGGCAGCAGAGAGCCGCCCAGAACGCCCACAAGGTGTCAGCGGAGGACAGGAAGGAGCTGGAGGAGACGCTGGAGGAGATGATGGAGGGGACGCAGCTGAAGGAGAAGGAGAGGGAGAAGGAGAAGGAGAAGCAGGAGGAGGAACAGGACGTGGACCTGCTGCCCATTGTGGACTCTGTGTTTGGACAGGTAAGGCTAACGGAATGTATTTGTGTCTTTGTATGTATGTGTGTGTGTGTGTGTGTGTGTGTGTGTGTGTGTGTCCACAGCCATCACAGACCCCTTTTGACCTCACAAGACAGAAGTTGCATTGTGTTTGTTATTTCAAACTCCAGCCTCCTCGCCCTTTGGTTTAACCCCAGGTCCTTTACGGAGAATGGCTCCAACAGCAAAGTGGGGACCCTGTTTGACGGATAGATTGCGTGTGTTAGACAGTCTTTAAGCTCGTTTTCTTCGGGTACCCATTACAAAGAGTGTAAGCCGTAACGGACACCACAGTCATGGTCAGCCAGGGATCTAATGAACACCCTATCCAAGGTCCTCACCTCTCCAGGCGGCCATCGGCTCGGCTCGGTATCGCATCACATCCCATCATCGGCACGGTAAAAGCCATGACACACGACACGCCATGCTAGGCTACACCATTACAACATCTGTCACCCAGGGGTCAGAAGGGTGGCAGTGGTGTGAGAGTGCTGTGTGTGAGCGTGCGTGCGCGTGTGTGTGTGTGTGAATGTAAAAAGAAATAAAACCAGATTACACCAAAGTCAATCCCACACTCTCTTCCTGTTGCTGACCTCACATTGACTTGTTGTGACTCACTCCGCTCACTCCATCTTTTTCTGCTTCACCAGACAAACAGAGAGGGAGAGAGGGAGAGAAAGAGAGAGAGAGAGGAGAGAGAGAGAGAGAGAGAATATGGGAAGAGTATGGGAAGGTGGGATGGGGGGTTCAGCAACAGGACATCAGTCTAAAAAGAAAATTTGTGATGTCAGTGGTGATGCAAAAGATCCAAAATAAAATAAGAGAGTCTGTCCTGAGGGAGTGGGAGAGGGAGCCGTGCTGTTGCATCTTCAAGAGGAGAGGAAAAGAAAAGGGAAGACTGAGAGAAGAGAAGAGAAGAGAAGAGAAGAGAAGAGAAGAGAAGAGAAGAGAAGAGAAAACACATGGGGAGACATTAATGATGATGAATTTAGCTGGTCCAAATTTTGCACGGGCACCGGCTGAATCTTCCACAAGGATCCCTGCAGGCTCCTTGGACCCAAACTTTGACAGCCCAGTGCATCATGGGAAGCAACTTGCGTGCGACAGACATGTCAGAAGCGGTGAGCGTGCAGCGTTCCCAGAAAACCCTCGGCGCCCACATGCTGACCCGCAGTCAGACAGACGGAGCGCGTAGAGAGTTGCACAAACTTGCCATCTCCTTAAAGCGATATTTCCCAAAAATGCTGCCTCGTTGCCTCACAGCCAAACACACACGTGATCCTCCATGCTCTCTCCTTCCCTTCCCTTCCCTTCCTCCCAGCCTCCATTCATCCCCTCCTTCCTTCTCTCCCTCCTTCCTTCCTTCCTTCTTCTCGCTGTCTCTTCTTGTTTCTCTCTGACACACAGCTCTTGTCACTGGACACCAGTGGCAGTGTATCTGACACCAGATCAGCACATGATATGTCTAATCTGCGCGCACACACACACACACACACGAAAATATGTCACCGAGGCACGACCGAGGGCTGATTCCCCACATGTCACCTGAGCGCCGTCCATCTAACACACAGACACAATAGACATGCTTACTCACTGTGACAGTCTTTCAGTGCTTCTACCTGGAAGACTGGACATGCAATTAGAAAAAAACAATGCAAAACAGGCACTCGGTTATATGCACATGCAAACACAAACACACACGCACCGGGTAACATGGTCTCTGCGTGATTAATTGAACGCATCAGTAAGGGAGAGTCGACTTGGTAATGAATCAGGCCTAATGGTATCGGTTGTTGTCTCGAGTTATTCACCCTATCCCTGGTATCAGTATCGCCAGGCTGCATCACGAAGGCGCTCAGCCTACTTAAAGATGTAATTCATCCGATATATCGAGTGATAAACTTGCGCTGGAGCGTGCTGGATGGAGTCGGTGGGAATATTTGATGTAACTGATGAGATGAACACTGATAGAAATGCACCACGACACAGTATACAGGCTGTTCTGTGAGGGGTGGAAGCAGTTGGACTGACAGCTGTGGACCATGGAGGCTACTTTCCACGGTCTGGGTCCAAAGCTCTTCTCTGATTGGCCGGCAGGTGCGCCTTAAACCCGTGCATTGCACACATAGTGCGGCTCAAGTTTAATCACCATTCTAAATTCATCCGCAAGCCACCTTGTAACCATAGCAACATAAAAAAACACAGCCGTCGAAGTGTACTCATCGACAGCTGAGATAAACTAACAATACACACCAATGGCTGATTTTAAGAAGCCTTTCACCTCACCACATTGTAATCTATCTACTGTTTCCTCATCATGACAACACTAAGCTCTTGCTTCATAACTAGGGATGCAATTTTTTTTGTTGATATCTGAAATGCCAGTATTTTCCAACTGTTTTCACCGATTTCTGATACCAATATATGCACATATTTTTTTTCCACCTGATTGCAGAGAGCATTAACTGTATCCTGTAGCAGAAGTTACTCTTATTGTGAAGGGCCCACGGGCAGATGCAGACATGAAATACAGTGCTTTTCAAAATGTACACATTCACTGGGCAAAATGAGAAAACTACTTCAACTTAGGTTATGTAATTTTTTCTTATTTCTAACAAACAAAAAGGTTTGGGTGATTCTCTCCTGGAGACAATCCTGATAATTGCCACAACTAAATTTGACCTGGCAAGTTCACATATCAGCATGTGATCTCAGCAGAAATTTTCATTTTGGGCTGATGCCAACATTATTCTGCATTTTGATTAAGAACCTTTCAAGTACAAAACCTTCACCAAATATTGGTGAATGCTTTCATTTTTTTTTTTATTGTAAGCAAATGAACATGGTATAAGCAGAACAATCCATGTTGTTAAATGGTTTTACCTGTGCAGTTTAGCGCACAGCCACTTGTTGATTTTACATAGGCTATTTATCTTGTCCAGAATGTATAAAGTATGTATAAAGTTTAGGATCCCTTGTCAAAGCTCTGATGTCAAGGCACATGCATGTAAGCAATCCT
The DNA here is from genome assembly GCF_902150065.1 of Myripristis murdjan. Taxonomy (NCBI): domain Eukaryota; kingdom Metazoa; phylum Chordata; class Actinopteri; order Holocentriformes; family Holocentridae; genus Myripristis; species Myripristis murdjan. The sequence goes on from NC_043989.1 coordinate 23,378,567, forward strand.
GCATGTGCAGAATACACTCCTTCACAATAAAAGGCAATATGACTGTAAATGGGTAGAGGTTTAGTTTTCACAGCTACAGCCTTTCAGATAAGTCAAATGCAAAATCCTCATGTGAATTCAAAGCAAATGTCCTTCCTGTACACGTTACTTTTCATATGTGAACACTTTTTTCCATGTTCTTTTTTCACATCACTTGTGGGATATTTTATTTCAACTGTGAATATTTCAGTATAGGTTAAATATTTATTTATTTATTTATTCATTCATTTATTTATTTATTTATTGGAAGTGAACCTTTTTTCTCCATATGTTTTCACCTGCCAATAGCTGTTTCACATAAGAAATCATAATTTCATGTGCAAACAGACAGCTCATAGATGAAAATGTCAACTTGAAATGGAAAACAGGAAATTTCACATGTTCACATATAAAAATCAACAGGTGTCCAAAGAGCACAGGTGCTTTGAATTCATATGTGAGTTTTCATGACATTTCTGTAAGACAATGCAGCAATAAAATGAAATATATTATAAAACACAATACACATTGATACTTTGACTGCAAATGTTATGGGTTTTATATATATATATATATATATATATGTGTGTGTGTGTGTGTGTGTGTGTATATATATATATATATATATATATATATGTATGTATATATACTGGCCAGATTTAGGGTGGATATCTGAAAAAAAAAAAAAAAAAAACAAGATGCAAGACTGGTCAAGAGCCTTTGTGAAGCTGCTTCACAGATAACAAATTGACCTCAGTTTCCCAGCTTTGGTGATTCAGTTTCTGTCTCTCCAGCCTCTGTCTCACTTGTCTCTCCTATTTATTTTCAGTGGAACCATTCTCATTCTAATTTACATAACCTGTCACAGAAAGTCACTTTTGAAGGACAAATCTACTCTAAAAATGAGGCACAACCAGTTTTCGTCACAACACCCACCAGCAGTGCACACACTCCCCGTCATGTCCTGTTTGCATCTGTCTGCATGCCGGGCATGTCACCCATAATCAGACTTCATGAATCAAAGTGACTTGCTTCTGGTTTAGACTTTTCCTCTGGTGATGTTACCACTTGGATATGTCACTGTTAAGCTGTGAATCTTTTGCTGGATACGTCTGAAATTTCTGCTAAAAATAGACGTCACCATCTCTATTCATGTGGACTGTGACAGGCGATTAATGTAGCTGTCAAGTAACTCTTAGACTTCTCTGGCCTCTAGTGGGGTTTGATGCTTATTGCAATAGAAAGACAGTGAAACAAAGAGAGGGAGAGAGAAAAAAAAAAGCTTAACTGTCACTGTTACATTGGATCTTGTTGTTCCCTCTACACCATTCTCTGCCACGCTGAGCATGATGGATTTATGAGCGATACTAAGACTCCATATGCTCCTGTACCACAGGGGAATAGGTTTTACATGGAGAAATGTGAAAATGCCCCCATGACTTTTCTCATTTAAAAAAAAGAAATCCTCAGCTCTTTGAAGATTTGTGATGTTGATCATATTGAGACAAACTGCTTCGTGCTTACAGAATGGTGTATAGAATAAAAATGAGAATAAGCATAGGAATAAGAATAATGAAATACTTCTTAATTAATAAACTGTAAGCCTGAGAGGCTGTGAAGAACTTGGTTCAGAAAGTGGTTACAAAGAGACAAATTATGCCATACACTCCAGCTGGAATTTTGCTGTCAAAGAAGTATAGCATGCAACCCGGTTAGCTCTGTCAGTTTAGGAGAAGGAATATTTAGAGGTAAAAATGGACATCTGTGAGGGGTTGAACTTATTTCACACATAAGCACGCGCTCACACACATGCACGCACAAGCTGTGCGCTCCATATGGATGTCCTGTAGTAAGCGAGCACGCCAGATCTGCCTTCGGAGAGCTTTAGTGACAGATGCCATGTATGAGCTCAGCTAACCACTTAGCGCTGCGCCTGTAACCTCTGCTTGTGAATTTAGTGTTGTGATAATTTGGGACAACTTGGCCTATGTCAGTCTTTGACAGGAGAGCACAAGCCACCGCTGACCCCCCAGGCTGTAGCCAGTGCATCCTAATAAGTGTGTCCTCATACGACACCGTCGCAACCACACGCAAACCCTTTCGATGCTGTGTTGCATTAAGCTGCCTTTTGCCGAGGCATCACAGCTCACTCATTGAAGCCTGCTTCATTAGTTATAGGGTTCTGCATGCTTGCACTACAGAAAAGTGTAACTAAATAACATTTCAAAGAGCAGATGAAGTACTGGCAGTCTGCTTGAATGCCGTGCAGAGTAAAAATACCAAATTAAATATTGCTATTTTCTGCTGCAAATTTGTATCTCTAAAATGTCAACTTCCCGGGAACTACAAAAAACAGCAGCATTCTTACCTTGAACAATGTGTACACAGTAGCTGCTGTAAGGCTGCTGTAAGGTTTATTTTTTTCACTTTGACGGAGCTAGGCTAACGACTCCCATAGACTTCAAGTCTTTATGCTAAGCTATCACGAAACGCACTGAACCACTGGACGAACAAAGGTGAAAATGGCATCAAACATCTTGCCTCAGTCTGGGTAAGTCAGGAAAAGGGTATTTTGCCTAAAAGATTGGAGTATTCCTTTAAAGTTTCATGGGTCTATGTCATGTGTAATTTTCTCAACTCCAAGAAGAGCATGTGATCCTTCAGCTAGCATGAAAACTGACAAAATATAATGAAGAAATTCAATCCAGTGTTGTTGATTTGAACCATAATTTAGGGCCCTTGCCTTGCGAAACTGCTATTCTGCCAGCGATAATCCTGTCTGCTCCTATTTATTATTAGTTCTTCTTTATCATCACTTCTTCATCCCTGCCAATCTTCCATAGTGTTACTGATTTATGATTAGCATTAGCACACATTTCATAAGTAATTTCATTATCAGGCAGACTTTTAGCTTAGTGTATATATTTCAGAGATGTTTATGTTTCTTTAGCATAGGTTTTGAATCCTATTAGGCCCAATCAGGAGTGTTCAAAGTAGCTTTTTAATGTCTCCAATGTTTGACAAAGGGAAAACAAGGTTATCATAGTTTACCATATAGTTTTGATAGTAGATGCTGGTCTTATTTTCTGTCTGAATTTGACTAAAAGGCTAAAAATTTTAATATTTTTTTATGATGCAATGCATTTGTTTCAATCAGAACCAAAATTAGCCTTGTCTACTCTTGGATTTAGTTACCTATCCTCAGCATGATCTTAATTTCTCCTGCTGTTTTTGTTCTTTCTGGCAGTCTCCTCACTGTATCTCCTCCTCCTTATCTTTTCACCACCCCTTTTTCCTCTTTAATCTAAAACGGAGGGATTAAACCTCTTGCGTTTATGCCCTCTAATTCTCCCTCTCTCTCTCTCTCTCTAAAACTCCTCGTACTGTAGATGAAGTCTTTTAAATGCTGATGCAACATGTGAACGGGAGAGAGAGAGGGAGAGAGAGAGAGAGAGAGTGAGAGCAACTGAGAAGGGAGGGGAAAGGGATTAAACAAAGGGGTTGATGAGTGTAGAAAGAAAGAGAGTGATTTTGCTTGGACGGGATGCATAAGTGACTTGGTGGCTGTTGGAAGCGGGGAAGGCAGCTCGCTTAGACTCAGGTTCGTTTGATTTGCGGCAGCTCCCGACCTCAGATCATACCGGCATGGGTGGAGTTGTTAGGGATCACCCAAGGAGGGATTAAAGCTGGGTTTCATCTCTCTCATATCAGATGTGACAAGTCAAAGCCAGCATGGGCCAGCCACAGAGGTTCTCTCTCAACTTCAGCACTCAAACCTGAGGCTTTGAGAATTCAGAGAGAGACGGAGGATAAAGAGAGAGAAAGAAAAGGGGGAGGAAAAACAGGCAGAGGGGAGGAGAGTGGGAGGGAACAATTGATCGTGAACCGGGGGGGAGGTTAGGTAATGGGCAACTGTACCAAACCATCCATGAGAGACAAAATGAAGAAGGTAAGAGCACTTGACCCAGCCTGTCTTTGTCTACCTGCAGCTTATAGCAACTTTAACTTGTGTGAGTGTGTGATTTTGATATGTTCACTGGTGCTGTAGACTTTGAAATTTAATTTGAATTAGTGTGGTTTTCACAATTCTACTTAAAAGATGCCATATTTCCTGGATGTTACCTCTGATCATCTTTCACATTTATAAATGCAGGAAACGGCGCTCTTTTTTGCACTTGTTGTTTCGAAGCTATTTATGCAGAATGTAACCCATGATGGCCGTCGCACAAAAATCCAATTTCTGACATATGAGAGGTAGTTTTCACCGAAAGCACAATGTGTATTTTCTTATAGCGGGAGTGTTACATAATGCTGCGTCAAGACGTCAGTCAGTTGACGGGACACTCAGGAGAATGAAGTGTCAGAGCCTCAGCAGGATAAGACCACAGGGGGATAGAGATAGATAGATGAGCAGAATGTTAAGAGAGATCAGCAAGTTTCCTATGGTAAGGATAATCTCTGATGTGAGTAGATTGCCTTGAAATAATAAGCAGCTTACACAGTCCAGGGATATATTCATATATGGTGTGATGTTTGCATGCCTGGAAAATCGTAGATCTCAGCAATTGTTCCTTGAGAGGATTTGATCATGTCGTCTGTGTGACTGAGGTAGTCGCTTAGTGTGACAGCTAACTGGCTGGGTCTGCATCTAAGGGGGCAATGGAGGGGCCAGTGACCCCCCTCAGGGGCAAGGCGGGGGCAGTGGGCCAGCAGCCGGAGGCACAGGAGGATAAGGGCATGGAGGATAAGGAGTACAAGGATCCTGTTGGTGCGCTGGTCAAGAATTGCAACATGCTGCACAACATCGTGGGTCCTGCCTGCATCTTCCTTAAACAGGGCTTTTCACAGACGCTCGTATGTAAAATGAATACACACCTAATATATGCATGATATCCATACACGTACAACCCCCCTACCCCTCCCACCAGTGCCCTCTCACAAACTCTTCCTCTTCATTGTGACCAGACGTCCCGCTCTCCACCAGCAGCACACCAGCTGTGCCATTCCATCGCATCAGTCACCCCGGATTGGCCAATCAAACCCATTTTTGGTACCAGGCAGGCTCAAAGGGATCAATAGTTAAGTTCCATGGAAAGTGATTGATTGGCGAGGTTTGTTTTGCTCTGCACAGGCTGCTGTGGACGTGCAGGGTTTGACTCCCATAGGGACAAACTAAACTGATCAAGTGCCACTCCAGGACTCAAGGTAGATGCCAAATTCAAGGATGCACCCACATGAAAAGATTTAATACGTTGCTGGAGCCAACATGAGACACCAGAGCAGCGTTAGTGCGTGTACAACAGATTGTACATGAGCTCTGTGCAAGAAGGGGGTGACACCTGAAGCATGATGGGATGCCATTTGCTTCACTATATTACAGACCACACCTGCTTACATCCCACTTTTTATATCTTTTCCTTATCCTTTATCTTCGTGATCGTGCATTTAGCACATTCATGTGACACAATGAGCTGATGTGTCCTATTCAAATGGGCCATGTTTACAGGCTGCAGTCTGTTCACTCTGAATTTGGTTTAAATTTGAGGTATAGCGGGTATTTTGTTAGCTGAGTCCATTTACATCCCTTGATGCTTGAGGATAATGGTAGTACAGTGAACATGGAGGTTTTAACAGGGCAGCCACATTAAATAAAAATGATCTCAGAGGATTTGCCATCGTCCCATTAAAGCACTAAAGCACTTAGCATAACTAACGTAGAGGCTTCCATTGTTTGTGTGTGTATGTGTGTGTATGTGTTTTAGTATGGGTGGGTTTGCATGCAAGCCTATGTGGACATATTTATGTGTGTACGTGTGTGTGTGTGTGCCTAAGGGCCAAACCTCCCAAATCTCCTAATCTCCAGCTGTTGCCTGGCAACCACCGACAAATAATCTGGTTGCCACGGTGATTTATGTTGGGCAAATTCTCAATCCATATATAATAATAATATGGGAAGCTGCAAAGAATTTAATCCCTATACTGTACATGTAGATATGTCTTCTTGAGATTAGCTGTTTGCAGTGGTCCCTCTAACACTGAGGTTAAAAACTATATTAATGTCACTTCTGTACATGTTCTACATTATACTGAAATGTGCCAGTAACTCTAAATAACACTATTTATTCAAACACCAGACCCCAAATGTCAGCCCGGGATCCTCTATTTACAAGAAATAAAATCAAATAAATGTGTTTTCCCTTCATGACTCATTTTCTCAAATTTTTCTCTCATTGTCAAAGAGGTCTGTGTTTCAATAGCACTTCTGTGTTGTGAAATATTCCCTCATGACACTGACATCTGTGATTCCACATCCTGTTCATGCACCTGAAAATCTGTGTTTGGCCATATGTGTGTGTGTGTGTGTTCAGCTGGAAATGAAATTGTTTGTCAAAAATCTGATTGTATGTGCATAAAGCATGCCAAATGACATGTCTAAATATTTTCTGATTGGTGTGTTTGGCCGTGTGACAAGTGCATGTGTGAATGTTTTGGTGTGTGTGTGTGTATATGGGAGAGAGAGAGAGAGTGAGAGGGTTTTGTGAGAGAGAAGGTGAAGGGAGAAAAACTAAAGTGTCCCACTGTTCCTCCCCACAGGACAGGGAGCTGAGACCAGAGGAGATCGAGGGTGAGATGACGTCTTTATAGCTGTGTGTCTCTGTTTCACTGCAACTCAGCACCACAACTGCCTTGCCAGTGCAGTACCACTCTCATCAGTTAATATTACCATGTGTGTCTGTGTGTGTTTCAGAGCTCCGCGAGGCGTTTGTGGAGTTTGACAAGAATAAGACCGGCTACATCAGCCACAGAGACCTGGGCGAGTGCATGAGGACGATGGGCTACATGCCCACCGAGATGGAGCTCATTGAACTCAGCCAGCAGATCTGTGAGTGACACAGCAGCCATCGGAGAAGAGAATACAACAGAATAAAACAGAAATGAGCAGAGGAAAGAAAAACAGAACAAAACAAAGCACAATACAGCAGGACAGAACAGAGAGGAATACAACAGAACAGAACAGAACAGAATAGAAATGAGCAGCGCAAAGAAAAGCAAAACAAAACAGACAAAACAGAACAGAGGAAAATGGAATAGAATGGAGGTAAAACAGAAAAGAGAAAAGCAAACTAAAACCAAACGAAACAAAACAGAGCAAAGTATTAACAAATGCTTTGCGTTGTTTGTCATGTAAGATATTTTTTTTCTTGAATCAAGTCAAAATCTGCCGGTCAGATGATTTACTTGTTTACAGCGCAGAATAATGTGTCTCAATAAGTCTCTCATTTCGCTAATTCTATCAGAAAATCTTAATGCTTGTAGAAAAAATATTGAAACAGGTGAAACAGCACATATGAATAGAATAGAATAGAATAGTTTTAAAATATTCTATGCTAATCCCCCCGTGTGATTATGGATTTAAAGGGCACAGCAGAAGTACAACTGCACATTTCCAATCCACTGCTTGGGCTCTCAAATTCATAAAGACAGTCTGCATGTTAGGACATTAGGGAGAACTGACAGGAAAAAAAAAAAGAAAGAAAATTAAAGAGCAGGAGTTCACATCTGGCACCAGGGGAATTTGTATTTGTACAAAAAACAAACTGGGTTCGGGAATTTGCCCCCAACCCAGATTTAAAGCAAGAGATGAAATGTAGCAATTAACGATTTAATGTGTGTGTGTGTGTGTGTGTGTGTGTGTGTGTGTGTGTGTGTGTGTGTGTCCGGCAGGTGGCGGTAAAGTAGACTTTGAGGACTTTGTGGAGCTGATGGGACCCAAGATGCTGGCAGAGACAGCCGACATGATTGGAGTTAAAGAACTGCGAGACGCATTTAAAGAGGTGGGTGGCACAGTGTGTGTGTGTGTGTGTGTGTGTACTTGCCTGCGTATGTGTGTGTAACTTCTTGCATTTCAGCTCAGTACAGCTCAGTTCAAGCTCAATTCTTGTTAATTGTTAATCCTCAGTTCAAATAAGCTTCACTGACATGACTTAGAATACAGTGTTTTCAAAACGGTGTTGATTCTGCACATGTATGCATTGTGCTACGTTGTATCAATATGTAGGCTACATATAGCCCAGTAAAGTTCTATAATTAAACTGCACTGCAAACAAAGCAACACTGAAATGTTTAATCTAATGAAAATTGAATGATGTGAAATTTAGAACAACTAATTGAAAAAAAAAAATTATTTACAGTCAGTGCAGTGTTAATTACACTGTTTTAAGTAATGTAATGCTGGATTATATTAACTAGCTATAAACACAGTGTCATCGCACGTCTGGCCACACCCACTCAGTGATGCAGGTACTTTGCCATTGACAGCTGCTAAATGTACCTGCTACCACAGCGCTGACTGGGTGTGGCCAGAGGTGCAACATGCCTGTTTCAGCCCCTAGAGGGCAGTGCAGCACAGGTTTTCTGCCTTCTGTGATGTAGTGTTGAGTTACTCTTTCAGGTTGTTGAATAATTAATGCCTAATTGGCCATTAATCTCTCCCTTCCTGCAGTTTGACGCCAACGGGGACGGTCAGATCAGCATCACGGAGCTGCGGGAGGCCATGAAGAAGCTGATGGGCGAGCAGCTGACCAACAGAGAGATAGACGAGATCCTGCGAGATGTTGACCTCAATGGAGACGGCCTGGTGGACTTTGAGGGTGAGAGAGGGAGAGACAGAAAGAAAGAGAGAGAGACAGTCCATATAGTCCATATACACTTACCTCCTTCTTTACCTCCTCCCTTTCCTCGTCTTTTTTTCACCACAGAATTTGTGCGGATGATGTCACGCTGACCCGACCCGTCCTGCCGTCCAGATGTGGGATGGAAATGGACAGACAGATGTTACGTAACAGCTGGAATAATGGAGCACACTACATTGTAGTGAACATTGTTCATCTGCTCTTAGGAGCATGCATTTTATAATAATATTTTTATAAATAAAAAAAATAATTAGAGACAAAAACCATGGCTTTGCTTTGAGCTTATATCAAATATGACTGCACAAATCTAGGCTCAAGCTGAGACAAGTAGATGGGGCACTTGAGTAGCTGTAAAACATATCAAAAGCATCAACAACAATATTTATGATCTTGTGGTTTGTTTGTTTTTTTTTCAGTTTTTTTTTTTTTTTTGTTATATTTATGTTTGTCCTTTGAGTGTCAATCTTGGTTTGTAAAATGTGATGTTCTTTTCCAATAAAACTTAAAATGGAGCGTTATTCCAATCAATTAAAACATGCCAAGGAGGTTTCAGAGTATGCACTCACCACTGTTCAGACACATAAAGCAACTTAATGGGACACCCCTTTGGTTTCATGGTAAATATAAATTCATGCAAGGTAGGCAATAACACATGAAAACCACGAGTCCAATCACACCTCTCCATGTCCCGCCTTCACTAAAACTGTAAGCCAATCATCGTCTATTTCGTGTAGCAGAGCATGCACAACACCAGACCTGCATGAACACAACCTTAATTTATGTCATTATTAACACCTGTGTTTATCTAAGCTTGCATATCAACTTCCACTGCCGCCCACTATCTATAGCAAGCCGGGTAGCTGACCATCGTGGCTCAGTATAAGCTGTATCTCAGTTGTAATGTGATGTTAATTTTTTTTTTCTTTTTTAATTGCCGTTTTTGTTAATCATGAGTTCAAAGCCTATGAAACAATTTCATTTCAAAGACACAAGGAGAGCTGCACATCCTGTCATTGCTGCGTCCCACAGTGTATAAGCCTCAGCTAGGTTCAACTCCGTGCTCAGCTTCCATACACTTCCCAAAGACAGAGAACTGCAGAAAAAGTGGATAATAAATATTCGGTATTTATCATCCCAAATCACTCAAGTGTATGCGGCCGACATTTTCAAAGTGCAAACCTGATTGAGCCTTCATTTTTCAGAAGCTGGGCACCGGCTTCTGAAAAATGGGGCTGCACCGGTGCCCAATGTGGTGTATGAGACAAAGTGTGCAAGGTGAAAATTGAATGGTGGAACTTTATTTGATGCATGCTTATTGGCTGGCCCCTTGAGTCAGTATTAGGTCACCTCTGGCAGAGAGAAAATGGGCAGAGCTGGGAGAGCAGCAGGGACCTGCGAAGCTGTTTGAAGCATAACTCATAAATTATGTTCCTGTTGAGCTAGTGTCGTTTTTCTGACCAACCCGACCTACACCTTTCTGTTAACCACATAACAGAGTTATTGATGATGAGGATGGGATTCTGTCAGTCTGAAATGAGATTCAGCTGTTGCTAACTGCATGGAGACAACAATATCATGATGCAGGAAAGGGTACTTTCATTTCAACAAGAATGAAGAAAATTTTGATGATTATTTGGAGAGGTTTGAACAATTCCTTGAAGCAAACAGACTCAGCAACAAAGATGAAAAAGTAAATTTAAAAGAGTTAATTTCCAAGCTAATAACCATTTTGTGCCCGAGACTAATTTTATTGAAAAGAGATGCAAATTTAACACAAGAAACCAGATGGAGGGCGAGTCCGCAAGTGAGTACATGGCTACACCAAGGAAGCTGGTGTCCACCTGTAAGTTTGGAGCATTTCTGGATAATGCACTCAGAGATAGATGTGAGTGTGGAGTAAAAAGCACAGAGCTGTGTGATAGCATGTTAAATGCGGCACACACAAAAGACTTGGACAGCAGTTTGTAAAAGACCTTTAAAAGCATTCAAAGAGGGGAGTGCTTCTAAGGTAATGATATTTTGCAGCTTGTTCCATACTCAAGGTGCATAAAAGGAGAAAACAGTTTTACCAAGCTCTGGGCACAGATCTAGTGCTATAGTTGTTTATTTGAAAGGATAAAAGCTGGTAGTTTACCTAACGCTGCCAACTGTGAACAGTGGCTATGGCCAAAGAAAACAAACCATAGTTTTGATCACATAAATTTATTCGTAAATTCATCATGAAATTCAGTACTCCAATGATTAGAGGTCTGGGCCTCGCCTGAAAAACTGAATTACCTGGAGGCGGATACATTTTGTGCACTTGAACGCTCAATAAAGTGAATTTTAAGTGTGGCTCATGAGGTAGCATTTCATCTTGGCACCTGACTGGAAATAGGTCATTAACAGTATATGTTTAACCCTCAGACTGTAGTGGGTACTGACAGATTCAATTTTTGTGGCGAGGTTTCTATTCAACTGGAGGTTCGATTGACCACTGATGTATAATGCAGGAACTCTGTGCAACCTGAAGGGGTCCTTGTTGAGCTGCTCTGAAGAGCAGGGAGCTTCTGACACTGGACAGCTGATGATCTGACAGAATCTCCCTATCAACACTTTCTCACTGTGTTTTCCTCAAGCCCAGGTCCTCTACTAGAGACCTGAGAGTTTGAGGGTTCTGCGCAGTATCTTAGCTGTTTCTGACAGCCTCTAGGCCTCAAGACCAATCTTCTGAGTTTTTGGTTGTGGGAATCTGGGGAGTGGTTTGCTCCCAAGACCCCATCTGGTGTTACTACTGGTGTTACTGTTCACCTGCATACATAGATGCCTGAGTACTCAGTCTCTCTTCTTGTCTCTAGGTTACCTGGTTTGGTTTGACTTTTGCTGCTTCATTTTTGTTTCCTTACACCTATGCATACTCGCACATCCATATATCACACTCATCAGTGATTGACTGACTGCACATATAATTTAGTTTTCTTAATTACATTTATTTTGCTTAAAGAAGTCATGTGTGGTCTCCACATTGTGTCTAAGAGCTGGGTCATGAGTGGATGTTCCTTGTTTCATCTGTCAGCCCCAGACTGCTGGACTTTGGCTGGAACCCTACAAACATTGTGAGGAATTTACATGGCCTGATATCTATGGCATTTTTTTCCAGATAGAGTATATTTAGGTTCTCAGATAGGACATACGTGGTCTTGCTCTGTGGCCGTTGCTCTTTTGAGTGCAGGTGATCGCGGCAGCCAGGGGTGCAGCTTCAGCTGCTCCAGGGTAGGGCAGCTCTCAGGGAACTTGTTCAGACATTTGGACAGAAAGTCTTGGCAATCTGGACAGAGAGAGGGACGAAAGGTTAATACACTGACTGTCCATCTGTGTGTGTGTTTTTGTGTGTGTATGTTTGCGTTAAACAGAGTGCACCTTACCAGGGGATACCCCAGTGCTGACATAATGCTGGCTGCAGATGATATCCACAAGGTTAGTAAATGGGAGGCGGTCAAACAGCATCTGGTAAAGCACCAGCCCCAGCTGCCAGACGGTGGTAGGAACTGCTCCGTATCTCCCACACATGTAAAACTCAGGTGGGGTGTATGCAGGTGTTCCTGGAAGGCACATTGACACAAAGAGAGAGATGATGGGAGAGGGAAAAAGAAACAAAGAGATTTATTTTGGAGACTGGCAGAAAAGTGAAAAGCAGGGACTGAAGCCAGGTAAGGTATCTCATCCCTCGGTGTAAGATCCTTCATGGAGGACACAGCCACAGCCAAAGTCAATAATGCGGACGTGTGGCACTCTGAATTGCATTTCCACCAAAATATTTTCGGGTTTGATGTCTGCGTGGAAAACGCTTTTCGAGCAGATTTCTATGGCTGCATTCACCAGCTGCCTCATCAGAATCTGAGATGAAAAGAGAGAGAGTGAAAGAAAGACTTTTACTCCTAGAGTTCAATTTTTTTCAGTGGCATCTGATCCAAAATATAGACAATGACACAGCCAGAAACAGAAACAAGATGAGCAAGGTGACCTGAAATATACACACACACACACACCTCCATCTGTTCATCCATCCCTCCACACACTTACCTTAGCCCTGTGTTCCTGGAGGAATCATCCTTTGGTGAAGAGGTAGTTTTCGAGGTCCATGGAGGGGACTGGTCTTTCCATGACCAGGATCAGCTCACTCAGATAAGGGCCGAAACGTCTTATAACTTAGTCCAGTTGACCTGATTCAATGTCATGACAGCACTTTGACCTAATTCAATGTCATGACAGCACTGATCATTTAAACACAAAGAGCAAATCACTCACCACTGATGATGTCTTTTTTTGAAATGTGCTTGACAGCAACCTACAAATAGAAAGATACACAAATATTTAGTACTTCTATGAACATATGGGGAGTGTTAAATCATATGTGTGTGTTTTTAACCCTGTAAAAGCCTACTAAGAATGTCAATATACCATTGGATTCAGAAGGGTCAATTTGGGGCGTGGGGGGGCGGAGGGGGTGTCCAGTACTGTAATTTTTTTTTTTTTTTTTTTTTAAAGTAAAGAATTATGGCACACGGATCAAGGTTCCAAGTCTCTACGATGTACAGTTCCAGAGATATGGGTGATTTTTTATCAAACACTGCCCATTTTTTAAATCGCGCGTATCTCCGGAACCGTACGTCGTAGAGACTTGGAACCTAATTTGACCACGAGCTTACCAACGGTACCACCCACGACTTCTTGTGACATCGGGAAGTGGGCGTAACTTGGAAAAAAGGGAAAATTGCGCGTATCTCCGGAACCGGATTCAGAAGGGTCGACTTTGGAAATTGTTTCCAAGTCGATATGACGTACGGTTCTGGAGTTATTCACAAAAAAAAAAAAAAAAAACGCTCGTCCAATCAGATTGAAGCATGAGAGGGTAAGTGAAATATACAAAAGGATGAAACTCATATTGTCATCACTACTTTCAATTCATAAGGCTATAGGTAAAAAGTATTAAATAACATTCTTAGTGGACTTTTACAGAGTTAAAAACAAGAAAGACAAACCAATTATTGCACAGTAAAGTCTGAACCCAACATGTAGAAGAATCAAACCTTGGTCTCCCTGCTGTGTCACGTCTTGCCGTGGCTTTCCTCTATGTGAAGAAAACAACATTATGGGCTTTGACAGAATGAGCAGACATGTCATGTCATGTTAATAACTTTTACAAATGATTAAAATCACATGAACATGCTCTTGGAAAACAGACAGCATGTACAGTATATAGATTAATTCACATTTGCCATATTCACTGTCTGTCTGTTATATTAAATGATCTTAAAATGAACCAACTCACCAACTAACAGTCTAACTGTACTCTGTTTCACGTTTGCCAAGCTCATGAAATCGAATCTACTAATGTTAACGGTTAGTGAACTCGTGTTTTAGCTAGCTAGTTAACAGAGAGATTAACGGCAGCTCCAAACTAGCGGTGTTGTTATTGCTCCTGCCCAGAGATTCAACCTTTGGTGACTTTTGTACACGAATGGAAATTCATGACTGAGGCTACGTTTACACGGGTCGGGTATTTTGAGAAATATTTCCCTCCCTCTGTTTTCCAAAATAACATGGTGCACACAGCATAGTTTTCAAAAAAGTTTTTGTTTACATCAACCGGCATAAATACGCCCTCGAGCGCCATCATAACTACGCCAAGGCTAGGGCGGCATAATGTGACGTCTGCTGCCTCAAACTCTGTTTTTCTCAGTTTACATGCAAACGCAAAACGTGAGTTTTCCTAAATCTCTTCTCTGGCCGGAGTTTTTAGAAAGAATCGTTTTCAGGGGCGAATTCGCCGTTTGCGTGTAAAAGAAGGGCACAAACGAAGGGAAATGTCTCTGTTTCTAATAATACCCGTGTATGTGTAAACGCGGGCCCTGAGATTCCTCAGTGCTGACATCTCTCTCACCTGTAGTTTTTGCCTTCTTGAAAAAGTCTCTGAGACGGCGTTGTCCACCTGCCCGTTTGGCCATGCTGACATTGCAATATCCACAAGATGGCGTAGCTCTAGATGATGAAACTGCAAAACAGTTCCCACAGTTTTGCAGGGGGGATGATTTTGGCCGTTTTTATTTCAGGGAGACATGCCATGCGCCCTGATCCCCCCTCAACTCGAGTCCTGGGTATACCTGCCCTACAAATGGTAAGAAAAACTTGTTTACTGCAGGTATCATAAAGCTGTAGTCTTGTGTAGCCTGACCTTCTTGTTTGGGACACAAACCTAAATCAAAAATCTTATAATATTCAAAGAAAACAGCAAAACAACAGGAATCTGATCTATACTTTTAAGTAAAAACATGGACTAGTTCTCCATCCTACTTGTTGAATCTTATAGATGAAAATGTAAGAATGATTTTTTTTCTTTTTTAAAACCAGGATTTCCTACTCACCCAGACCTTTCCTAGAGGCAAGAGAGTGTGGAGACTTTGCCTGCATTGACTTGCAGGTCATGTTGAAGTGGAGGTGTCTTAAAAAAAAAAAAAAAAAAAAGTTTAATGTCTGGTAGACTCTGCATGGTGTTGTTGTGCTCTGTGGCTGCAGCCAACCACCTGAGCTGACTGTCTTGGAAGATGCTGCCTGTTGTGACATCACAAAGCTGATGGAACGCCATGCTCTTTTTGTTTGATTTGACAGGGGATGACATAGAGCAAAGGGCCTTGGATTTGAACCCAGGATGCTGCGATCAGGGCTCAGCGTTGGTACATGGTACATGTGCTTTTCCGGTGAGCTATCTGGGCGCTGTGGTTGTGTTGTTTTTTGAGTTACAGTTAGAGTCATACATATTTTTTTTTTAAAAATCCTACTTATTTGCACTGATAATGTGATGATGTGTTATGTTAGTAATAAACATTCTTACTTTACACATTTGGATACCTCTGTGTGTGTGTGTGTGTGTGTGTGTGTGTGTGTGTTGGCTATATGTATGACAAAACTTTATTGCAAACTGCTGCCCTGCATCCAGAAAAAGCCACAAGTGTTTTTTCATTTCTACTATCAGTGCGCAGTTGGTGCTTCATGTGCTTATTCAAATGATGGTTTGTGTGTCGTGAACTGACCCAAAAATATGAGTTTTTAAAAGTGTGTGAAGAGTTTTGCAAGAATTGTTTGCTTTTGCAAGAGATACTGTATATTTTGTTTTGTTGGTTTGGTGTGAGGTTTTGTGGCTCGTGTGTAGAGTTTTGTAAAAATAGCCCATAGTTTCAAAGTCAGTTCCTAAGCAATTGGAAAAAAATGCTTCCTGCTGATATCAACCAATGATCCAACACAGTTTATATTGTTGATTGGGGACCCTCTCTCTGCTCAGTCTCTCCTCATGGCATCACAGTTAGGCAGCTATAGCTAATGAAAGCATCATCTTGTCTGTTGTCTCCTTCACTGCAGCTAATAGCTCAGCTCTTCTCTTCCTCACTTGCTCAGAAAAGGCCTCACTGGTGTAAACAGAGGTGTTCCTCAGGTTAGATCTTGCCCTGGCCATAATTAGTTGTTAATTAAAACACAACAGCTTGACCACCACTGTTCTCGGCCCTTCACTGTCACCTCTTAACTTGCCGTTCCTGTGAGTGTTGCTCCCCTGACTCTGACTGAGAGTAAAAGAAAGAGGCAGAGAGCACTATGGTTTCAAACTCAGGATCAGATGTGTTGATCATTCATTTATTGCACATTAGTGATAAATTACAGAATACAGACTGACAAGGAATTAGTAAAAAGTACATAGTTTTGTGTTTTACTTTTTAGTGATATTTAAATAATAAACTATAGTGGGCTACATTAGTTATGGTCGAGACAAGAATCAAACCTGGTTTTTCTATCAGCTGTTCCCCGGCATCACAGCTGCTTTACTCACTGTGCTCTTTGTGCTTTTTTTCCGCCCCCACGCACCGCATTTGCAGTGTGCAGCCCTACTGCTGACAACGCAAAGTTTGGTATGAGAAATCCCTATTGGCAAAGGTGACAGGATAGCATTATTTGTTTGAATTGTAAGAGGTTATTTTCACAAATACATTTCAATCAAAAAAGTCAAATGAAAGGAACATGTTGGTCCATAGTATTTTCGGTTGAATTATGGGCTCACATTCAGTATGCTGTGGGAAGATCTGATAGTGAGAGCAGCATTGATATGACTTTAATTTCTTCATCTCTTTCCCAAAATTCCAGTCTGGCAAGCTTTCTCAAAAGTTCAATTTTTTTTTTTCTAATGAATGACCATGACCATTTGATTCAGGCGTTTCCCAGGAGGGTTAAGTGATTTTCAGTTTCTTTTTCAGCGTTTGCAGTAGGCCTAATAAGTAACCAAGACAACATGTTTGAAATCAAGATTTTTCTTTTTATTGAAAACTTGGCCAGGATTCTGTACAGCAGAGAGGGTGTGCAGTGCACAGGGGTGGGAAGTCGGGGGCAGGGGGCTCTGGAAACTCAGTTTCTCATGGTGCATCATACCCTGAGCCAAGAATGGTGTGTAAAACAGCAAGAGATGTCTTGTGCCCTCTTTGCAAAGGACTTCAGAGGGGAAGGAAGTGAGGGACAAAAAAAAAAGGAAGAAGGGGGAAAGGGGGGGTAGAGGGGGTGGGGTGGGGACGAAGGTCAGACCATAGGGGAGAAAGAGAAAAGTAGAGACAGAGAGGAATGGAGGGCTGTCTGGATTTCTGCTCCAACTGGTCCTTCCACTGAGGTGTTGCCTCAGATCAGAGGTGCATCTAGGTCCTCACCCCTTCCCCTCGCTGTGTCAGATCATAGACCCTGTAAGGTATTGAGGTAAGGCCTCAGACATCTCTCCCCCTTTCCCTCTTCCTCCGCCCCTCTCCCTCGCTTGTGCTCTTTCTCTTTCTCTCCTTCCCTAAGCCTCACTTGCTGGCCATGGTGTAGCAGCCCTGTTGGTGCCACTGCATGTCACGGATACGCCTCACGGACTGGAACTGAGGATGGCGGGCACCGTACTCGTTGAAGTGCCTGTAGTCGCCCTTCTCCAGCAGGTACTGGCTACCACGGTATCCAGGGAACTGGTATCCCACAAAGCTGCAGAAAGAGAAGAGGAAACACGTCAACATCAGATTGTTGTGTGTTAGCT
This sequence comes from Myripristis murdjan, assembly GCF_902150065.1. Taxonomy (NCBI): domain Eukaryota; kingdom Metazoa; phylum Chordata; class Actinopteri; order Holocentriformes; family Holocentridae; genus Myripristis; species Myripristis murdjan. Next base: position 23,396,357 of record NC_043989.1, read on the forward strand.
GCCACCACCGAATGCTTCATCTGTGTCAGTGGGAGAAAGCACTCACGTTCCACAGCTGACAATGATGCTGCCCACTCTGTCAGTGAAGCCGTAGGAGAACAGGCTGGGAACGTCATCGTCCATGATCTCCATCTTGCGGCCCTTGAACTCTCCGACCTCGTACAGGCAGATCTTGTGCTTCTCGGGATCCTGGGAGAGAGAATCAGGGGGAGAGCACTGGGTTAGAGAAATCACTGGAATGAATGAGAAGGGGAAAGACAAAGTGTATTTTGTCAGAGCAAAGCAGGAGAAAGGCAGTGTGGTTTTTACCATCCTGACGGGCCTGAAGGACAGCAGGTAGTCGTTCTTCTGGCAGTTGCTCCAAGAGTCCCAGCGAGGATACTCTCCCTTCTCCAGGATGTACATCTCACCACAGAAGTTCATCTGCTCAAAGCCCACAAAGCTGCAGATGAGAAGAGACAGTCTTAATATTTCGTATTATTGTATTATGTTTCACAATCCATGCAAAGCCATCAGGGTAACATGAGAATGTACCCCATTCTCTCCACCATACTTGCTCTTCATTATCAACAGCAGCAAATGGAACTTCAGCTTTACGCTATTCTACCTCACTCATGTGAAAGTGGCTCCTATTATTGTATACATTAATTATGCACACTCTAAACCCAAGTTCTAGCAGCATATACTTTTTGGTTAACTTACGGTCCACACTCAACGCGCAGAGAGCGCACGCGGTCCATGCCCATCTCACACACATTCATGCACTCGTTGCTGATCTCGATCATGCGACCCTGGAAGTTCTCCTGGTCGAACACGTACATCTGACGGGGATACAAACACAAGTCAGTCCGGCCGTGCAGGCTGAAGTTCCATGATATTGTAGTATAAAGCCACTTCTTTCAGTGTGAAGCAAGCGTCTAATGTGAGAGCCACTCACCTTGTAAGCCATCATTCCCATCTCGGACTTCTTGCTCTGGGCAGCCTTCCCATCGGTCTGGGAAGCAGCCTTGGACTTATCTCCAGTGGACATGATTACTGAGCAGAAAGAGAGAAAACAGAACAGAAGAGGGGTGAGTTCATGTAAGAAATTTAACCTGTGTTGATGGTGTGAAGAAATGGAGGCAAAATAAATCCATCAGGATTGGACAAATATGAGATGGAGGGAAGGTCAGTGATGGAGAAACATATAAAAATAAAAACACTGAATAAGCCAATCAACCCCCTTCCACCTGCTTTTCATCTGTGTATACCCACAGGTGTATCCGTTTGTCTACCTTACCTGTATGTGTGTGTGATGTCTGCGCCGAGCCTCACTCAGAGAGTGTGTGCGGCTCGGAGTGCGCCCCTCCCTTTTATACGCTGGCGCCCACAGGAGAGGGATTAGGCCGAGAGAAACAAACCTGCTGAGGTCAGAGACACGAGACAAAAGAAACCCAGCATCATCAAAGAGGGACAGACAGAGGGGAGGGTGCGTTACAGGAGGACTGACACAAGTGTGGATGAAACGGAGGTCCAATGGCAAACACAGGTTGCCGGGACACGGGCTGATGTTTCTGCCCTCACGGTTCAGAGGTGGGGAGGGTTTTTTTTTTTTTTTTTTAATTGTGGTTTCTATCTGACATCTCACATTAATTACTGTACATAGGGCTTCATTTCAATTACTTTAATTCACGAATGCTTCTTATTCAAATGCTTATCACAACTGCTTTCCCCATGCTCAAAATATTAACCCAGTGTTATACATAAACAGTCTTCCACTTTAACATAGGAATGACATTTATCAATGATCACTTGGTCACAGGGGCTGGAGCCTATCCCAGCATGCACCGGGTGGAAGGCAGGGAAACACCTGGACAAGGTGCCAGTCCATCACAGGCCTTATAAAGTAACATTATTTTTACATTGTGGTTGTAGAAATGTGTAGCAAGAAACTAATCCTCAACTAAAAGTTGAGGTCAAATACCATGTGATATAAGAAAAATGTTCTGGGCTTCTGCAGTGATCCAGATGTGATCAGTGAGCTTTACACTGAACGCAACATGGAGGCATGTGTCACCTTGATGACCCATATAGCCCACCTGTGTGTACACATGGATGTGCGTGCACCCTGACGCGAGCTCACGCTGGCGCGCACGAGCGCGTTTCACGACAATGACATCCCATTGTGTGAATGAGGGGAAAAAATTAAACTTTAACTTGCCCACTTACATTTCTTTACATTCATATAGTCTAGAGCCACCCTGCCATCCACTGCTCTGTCCCCCAGCGGTGCCTCTCTGCCCTGCTGTTAATCCCCGCATTCTCCACCGCTATCCCGGCCCTTTGTGCCTCGCCACACGCCGGACTGCTGACCGGGGCCCGAACATACCGGAGCGCCTTTGTTTCAGGGAGGGCCGGCGCTCTATAGGATCTGCTGAGCTGGCCGGGGGGACGGGATAACGCCATACAGCGACCGTGCAGGAGCACCGGGAGCGCGCTTCGCCGCCAGTGTGACGAATGGACCGAACTGGTCCCCCGTGCGCTCCGCCGACCCACGCCGTGAACGCGCCTGGGCAGGCGCGCTCCCCGTTCCGTCGGTATAAAACTGAAGCGCCAGGTTCTCCCAAAGCTCTACGCGAGACAGGCGGTAGGCGCGTACCACTCCCGAGCTCTTCTAATAAGTGCCAACCTAGGTAAGGCTCCAACTCTGCATGCAGCACCGGTCAGAGACAGCTAGAGGCTTAATCAATCACCTTTCAGGCATACAACTGAAAATCAACAAAAGCACTGAACAGCACACTTACTGTTAGATTTCTTTCTGTGATCTCAAATTTCACTTATTTAGCGAGATAATCTATTAAATATCCACTTATCATTATTATTAATTTAATCAGTGAATCAACAGTGAATTTTGTTTTATGTCATGGCAGCTTTTTTATGAAGTTGGACAAAGTGATATGACATGATTGATGCATAGTGATTTGAGGTTAATGTGAGGTTTCTGGTATAGTTGGTATTTGCATTGAATTGAAAACTGACATATTTTAGCTTAATTTAGAAAGTCGGCAAACTAGGGTAGAACTTTGTTGAATGATTAATGTGGATTAATTATTCTCACACCTTCCTCCTCACTTGGCCCCTCAGGAGTAAAAATGTACAGAACTACAAGGTCCCCAATGATCCAGCCACTGGTCAACTCGGGAATGGGCATGGCTCCTTTCTTCAAGGTAAACACACACATAAATGCACTTCTTACATTGTGAATATAGCTGTGTGAGTGTGCTTTCTATAATGACATGTTTACATGATGTGCGTGTATTTGCTTGGAAAGAGGGATAAACGTAATGCCATCTTATTTCCCTACTCCTTTAACTCCTCTGAACTGTTTTTGCTCCAATGACGTGTGGCTCTGTCTCTCCAGGTGACCGTGTTTGAGCAGGAGCATTTCCAGGGCAAGTGCCAGGAGTTCACCTCCGAGTGCTGCAACATCCAGGAGTGTGGCCTTGACAACATCCGCTCCATCAGGGTGGAGAGTGGAGCGTAAGTCTCACCTACACCAACAAAGTCACTTTTGCTCGACAAAGTGACACACTAGTATAAAGCACACTGCAAAATAGTAGGGAGATGTCTTTTTAATAAAGCACAACAAAAGCGAAACAAGTTAGGTGTGGATTGTGCATCTCAGGAAATACCAAGAAAACGGCTCTAATGTTTTGTACAGTTGGTGTTTTTACCTGCACAGTTAGATTTTAAGAAAAACACTTTCCTTCCAAAACACTCAGTTAAAATGAAGGATGTCTGCCTTCTTCTTTCTGTCTCTGTAAAGCTGGGTGGGTTTCGAGCACCATGACTTCCAGGGCCAGCAGTTCATTCTGGAGAGGGGTGAGTACCCCCACTGGGACGCCTACAGCGGCTCCCTCTCCTACCATGTGGAGCGCCTCATGTCCCTGCGCCCCATCTACTGTGCTGTGAGTACTGGCACGTTTTGTCCATATGAAAAAGTGGTGTAAAAGCTGATCATCTCAAAAATTAGTGGTAGATTTTGTATGATTTTCCACTGCTGTCTTCTCCCTACAGTCCCATCAGAGCAGTCGCATGATCATTTTTGAGAGGGAGAACTTCATGGGCCGCAGCGTGGAGCTGTGTGATGACTACCCCTCTCTGCAGGCCATGGGCTGGATGATGCCTGAGGTTGGCTCCATGCACGTGCAGTGTGGCGCGTAAGTTAACTCCCCCACCTCTGAGTCTCATTGGTGTGAATATTGAGACGTCTGAGGACATTTCTTTTGAAATCTGTGCACCTGACGCTGTGCACTGCCAGTGATTTGCATCTCTTTACTGTAAATCTGTCAGGGAAATTCCTTTATCTCACCATACCTTATCTGTGGTGCACATTTCACTTTTGTTATAATTACTTATTTTACTTTCCTTTAACACACTCTAATTGTCTTATTCTTAACCTTTTTTTTTTTTTCAAAACATACTTTTACAAATACAGACATTCCCGTTCCATTATTTTAAAAAAGTAAAAATGATAAAATGAGCTGTCCAGTTGCATTACATGTAAGAAACTAGGCAACAAATAAGATATAAAATTATATAAAAATTAACTACTGACAAGTATTTCTTGTCTTTAAGAGACTTGAAATAACTTTCAGAATGAATTAAAAGAAGGGGTGGAAGTTACTCATTTGGGTTTGTGTGTATGGCATTTCCGTAGTAAAATATAAAAACTGATAATAGCACAAAGATTATTATCAGTACATTCAAAGTAAGTCATACCATTTTAATCTGCTATGATAATTTTACATTTTGTTTTAGACTTTGTATAAGCCTCCAGGAATCAGGCTATTTTTATGTATATCCTGTCTTCTGCTGCTGTCATGCCCCAGTATCCCCACAGGCACCATCAAACTGTCATCTGCTCTCATCTACACATCATACAAAGACACTTAAAATAAACAAAACAACATATATCAGTATTATCTCTCACTGGCATGCCTGTGATGCACAAACCTACCAGTGGAGAGCTCTACACTCAAATCCTTTAATCCATCACACTTGTCATTGTAACTCATATAACTCCTAAAATAACCAATGTAAGTCTCACTAATAACCCATGTGGCCTTCAATGTCCCCGTCCCGCCCACAGCTTCGTGTGCTACCAGTACCCTGGCTACAGGGGCCAGCAGTACATCATGGAGTGTGAGAGACACAGTGGAGACTACCAGCACTGGAGGAACTGGGGCTCCCACTGCCAGACCCCCCAGATCCAGTCCATCAGGCGCATCCAGCACTGAGAGGAGGAAAGGATGAGGCTGAGGCCGTGGTGAGAGCCACGGCCCACGGACAGCAACTCCCCTGGACTCCCCCTCCCATCCCTCATAGCCTCACCCTCTCTCTCTCTTTTCTCCTCTCTCTCCTTTCCTTCCCCCTGACCTGAGCAGCAACAGCCGCCCCGACCTGACTCCACTCCCACCACTACTGACCTACAGCCGCTCCGAAAGTGTGATAAGAGACAATATCGCACTGTTAAAGCACAGGGAAAACACACATGCTTCCACACACACACAAATACAAGCTGACATGACTTGACTGGCACTCTCAAGTGTCTTTTTACTTGGTTAGAAGCACCTACACACGCATGCCTACACACACCTGCGCTGTACTCTCACCTAAGCAGGGCAGGGAAACAGCGCCGCCCCTCACTGTGCTGGAACTAAAAGCAGGGGAGAGGGGGCTCCAAAATGGCGCAGTGTCCAAGGAAAGCCTCCTCGGTTGCACTTGGCTCTCTCCCAGCGCAGTAAGGCAGTGTGGCCGAGTCTGTGTTGTGGGTGCAGCTCAGATGTGTTTTGTTGTTGTGTGTAGGGGTTTGATCCACAGGTTGATAACTAATAAACTCATGTTCACCTCACGCACTCTGGCTCTATTATTTACAGGTGTGCTCTGTGCAAATCATGAGTCAGGAAGTGCAGAGCCTGAGATTGTGTGGCTTTTCTGTCTCAACCTCTGAATTCCTCCTATTCAACTAAATGAGTATTAAATAAAAAGAGTGGCTATGCCACTTTTTCTTAAAATATGTTTTTATGAATCCAAAGACATTATTGTAGCTCCAAGGTTGAATTGTAAAGAAAAAAATGTCTGCTAAATCAAATAAAGCAGGCAGAATGTTCTGAAAGGATATGACTGAGTGGAAAATAAATCATAAGTGTAGACCCTCCCCCCATCAAAATGCACAAAACATTTATTCCCCTGGAGTCTTTCTCTATTTATTGCCATTTAAATGCATTTGGGGAACAAATTTGACTTCCATGTTTCATATTTTGTGTTTGTCCTTCTGATTCAGGTTCAGATAAGCAATTTATTTCACATTTTCACTCATAAATGATCCTCACTTCAGTTACTTTAATTCATGAATGCTTCCTCATTCATGAATGCTTAATCCTCACCCTCAAAATTTTCACATTTTTCTCATGTTAATTTTTATGTTTTGTGTCAATCTTGCTGATGCAGAGAGGGTAAACAGTCCTATCTGGGCTCTTCCTGTGCCCATATTACTGTGCCTGGGTGTGATTTGTTGCTCAGGACTTGATTTAGAGTGTCCCCACCCAAGTTAAAATGTCACTGACACCCATGATGATGACCCCAGTTTCAGTGATTTGTCTGTGGAAAGGACTCACCACTAAACCATTATCTCTAGTTTACATGACATCAATAACAGTGAATAAAACTGATTCAACACAAGGAGGTGGGAGGAAAAGCTTTAATCTAGAAAAAATATATACATGGGCTGCTGTCAGAACAGTAACAAATACCAAACTACTTCAAGGACAGACAGAAAAGAGTTTGAAAAGCAGTGGCATAACAGGTTGACAATATATCTGTCATATTTACTGTATATTTCCAACTAATTGAAGCTCCTGATCCCAGTTAAAGTACATAAACCTAATTTTTGAAGCAAATCTCTTCTTAGCCCTGAGTTGTCTCTTGTTGCTGGGCTGGTGTTTTCTTCACACTTACTAAAACAAAGTTTAAGGTCAAAGTTGAACATATTTTCTTAACAGACACAAACTACTGAACTGAGCAGTAAAAACAATCCTTAAACAATTAAGACTCACCTTTCATAACTTCAAAACTGTTAATTCTTTATGCTCAACTCAATTAACTGCACATCAGTCCTGTTTTTGTTGATTTTGATTAAACTAGCTTTGGCTTCTTTACATATAATGACACATTGTTTTCTTTGCAGGTTTTCACCACATGAAAGTGTCTCCATTTGGTTCTGAACAAATAGCCAACATTTTGCACAAAGCTCTTCTCTTCCTGAGCAGAGGTGGCAGGGAGGGAGGACGCCCACCTCTTTGCCAGTCTGTCTGCATGTGGAGACAAACAGGAGGAAGATGGAAGACAATTAGGACACCATCACATTATATGTTGTTGTTTTTTTGTTTTGTTTTTTTGCTCATATTTTCAAATGTATTCTCTGTATATACCATTAAAGGAAAACTTCACACTTAAAACACTTAACACTAGTTAATGCTACACGTGTCTACATGTGTAACTTACAATTCAGTCATATTTCCTGGTGTTGTTGAAAAGCATTCTGGGAAATTCAGAATATCATGAGCTAAAGGAGAAATAGCTTTGGCAGGCTGAGGATAAGAGTGTGGAGTCTGCAAACTAACAAACTCACCTCACTCACAATAGAGAAGACAGCAGGCTAGTTGAGGAGACATAGTCCATTTCTACTCCAGTGACATCAATCTCTTCTTGCTCCTCCCCAGATTCTGACGGCTCTGTCCAGCTGATGGGCAGAGCTTCAGGGACGGGGCTGGACCCTCCAATCACATCCACTTCATCCTCTTCTCCTTCCTCCTCCCAGCTTCCCGTTGACCCCAGACTGACCTCTGCAGCTGGCTGTGAAGGTGGTGACAGGGGAGGCTTTGCTACACCCAAATGTGACCAAACTGGGGTCTTTGCCTTCACATTCAGCACGTTGGGCCAGTTCTCTGCTTGCTCTTCACAGCTGAATTCGAGGTCGTCCAGGTCAGGGGTCGCATCTGAGTCCCCATCTACAACAATGGCTTTGTCACTGCTGTTCTCTGTCTCTTCATCCATCAGTTTGATATTGGTCCATGCTGTGTCTTCCTCCTCTTCTTGCTCTCCCTCTTGCGAAATATCTCCTCCTCCTTTACATGTCCACAGGAGCCAGTCCCTGTTGTTTTCATCATCCGGCTGTGAGAGAACCTCTACATCGACTTCGTCCTCCATCTCCACGGTCACCGCCACTTCTTGACTACCATCCTGGGTTCTGGGCTGGGGTTCAGAGACAGAGAGTACAGGTTCCAGGCCGGGTGCCCATGGTTTAGATGTTGTCGGTACCACTTGCTCAAGGCAAACCCTCTTGGCCACATCAGCCTCACTGCTCTTCTCCTCTTCTGACTCGGTGCACCTCTTCTCTGCCCTCCTTGATGTCCCCAGTGCTACTCCCTCTGACAGAACTTTCACTTCTTTTTGTTTATCTTTGCTTTTCTCTATCTTTTCATCCATGCCAAAGCACTCCACAGGTGGGGATACCGACACTCTTAAACTCTCAACATTAGATGAATTGCCAACTTGTCTTTTTTTCCTGGAGCTGCTTTGCTTTGTCTTAAACTTGTTCTTGGCATTGCCTTTTTGCAAGTTGTTTTGGTTTATTCTTATCAGCTGGGCAAGCTGGGCTTTGTCCTCTGGCAGACTGTCAGCTGGTGGATGTTCCTCTGTTTCCTCAACAAGTGGTGTGCTCTGCTGCCAGATAAAAATTAGTCTTAATAAGTTAAACCCTTACCCATTTGTAATAACTTGGCAACTGATACACATTTCTATTTTACAGAATAGATGCTTGAACACACTTCCACCGACACACAGACTCAGGTCAAATTGTAACAAAGGTCAGTGCTCACCATGATATTTGCTTGCTTAAGTCTACTCCTGATTGGGTAGGTTTTCCTGGTCCACTTGAATGTACCGTCTTCACCAGGGAAGCTATTTACTGGATATTTCACTAATGGTGGGCTGGTTTCTGCTGTGCCTGATTTTGTAGTACTCTGATAAACACAGTAATACAAAGACAAAGTATTACCACCTCTGCATGCATTCTAGTGCAATTTTGTAGCTGCTGCAATCAAATGTCTCCCCTCCATATTAATATGAATTATCATTTCCATCTCAGACTCTGTTGTTGTTGCAGCAACAACAGAAGCATCAATAGAGAGTAGGTAAAGATGTTTCTCACCTGGACTTGCAGACTCTGACAGCTGAACTGGGATGCAACGTCTGTCTTCCCCCCTGGCAGTGGGCCAGTCGTCTCTTGCGTCACCATCGGCATCTGCACTGGCTGTTGTGCAGCCTTGCCCCCTTGGTCCAACACAATTTTGGTTGTTTCATCACTCTTATCAGGCTCTTCATCAGGCTTCCCCACTCTTGTTTGTTTCTTGAGTGATTTTTTTTTCCTACCCAGCGGTCTGCCTGGACCTCTGACTGTCCCAGGCACCTTTGGCTGTATGTGGGGAGAAGCTATTGTAAGATCACCGGTGAGAGCAGCACTACTAAGGGAAACACTGCATAGCTTTAAATGTACTAAGGATGATTTGGGGTATGATTTTTCTCTCTCTAGAAGTTCAGTCAGTTTGACACCTGATATTTGCTTGGGACTGCTGGTTTTCTCTCTCCTTTGCCTTCTTGTTAGGGTTCTTGCTTTGTTTTCCTGCCTGTTGTTTGTAACCACACTGCAGCTGTGGGGCAGACTGGCACTGACAGGAGGGGGCTGTGCAGTGTCAGTTGGAGGTGAAAGCAACGGGGGAGTTGGAGTGTGTAGAGCTGAGTTAGGTGCATGTGCCCAGGGTATGACAGCCTGTGGTAGGCTGGGAGACTGGGCACTGTCTACATAAGGGGTGTGAGCAGATTTTGCTCTGGCTTGGGGTTTGTTGTATTCCCTGCAGGTGGAGTAGCGCTGCAGCTGGCTAGCCTGTGTGTAGTTCTGATCTTCCCTGGTACTACAACTGGAAATATGTTGCTCAAAGGACCTGAGGAAGTCATCCAGTATGTCAGTCAGCTCTCCCTCTCCCTCTGGCTGCTGCAGAACAGGCACCTCGCCCACTGCATCACTGGAACTGCCAGCTGTTTCTACTGTGGACCCTGAACCTGCTTGCTGCAGGCCAGAGGTGAGGCAATACTGCTGTTGCTGTTTTTGGATGAAATCGTTGCCAGAGGAGGGATAGGCACAAGTGGTGCCACTGGCTGGCTGAGGTGGAGGCTTAGAATGAAGATTGCTATTGTTGTTGTTTGGTATAATGTCGAGACCCATCATGACCTCCTCCAGCAGACGCTCAAACTGGTCAACCTGGTCCTCCTGGGCTGGGGGGGGCAGTGGATGGAGGGGGTTTGTGTGGAGGAGGGATGTTGCTGGGGGCATATGGGGAGCTGGGAGAGAGATCGGATCGGGAGATGGAGAAAGCTTTGTGGAAAGCTGGGGTTGGCTCAGGAGAGGTGTGTTAGCCTGAATGTTGTGGTGTGACATGGGAGAAGACACTGATTTGGCCCGAGCACTCCACCTCTTGCTAATGGGGTTAACATCCTGTAACAGCGAAGAACAGCAGATTTACCTCAAATTTACCTTCAACAAACAACAGTACGGCTTTCAAGTGGCATATCTCCGCTTTTGTGGACTATAGGCTACCCTATGTGTTGAGCAAAACTCTTTTTTTTTTTTTTTAAATAAAAGGCTTTTTTAAAATAAAAGTAAGTTTTAAGAAGTGATTTAAAAGATATTACTGAAACTGCAAGCGTCAAATCCTTAGGCAGTGACTTCCAGAGCTATGGAAGCCTGGGCACCTGAAGACTTGAGCTGGGATTTAAGGACAGCAGAAACCTGTTCAAGGATCTGAAGCTGTACTTTGGTTCATAATGAATCAAAAATTCAGTAATATAATTATGAGCCAACCCATGAAGTGCTTTGAATGTAGTAAGCAAAATCTTGCACTCAATTCTAAAACTGACTGGTAACCAGGGAAGAGACAAATATTCACAAATATTCCAGACATACACTATTCACTCAGGACCTAATAAAAACCCTATAGTCACAAAAATGACTTCAGTAGATCGAAAGGCTGAAATGTTGATGAAAATGCTTGTTACACTGGCAAGCACTTTTGACAGACAACTTCTCAGCTGTTTCTCCGTATAGAGATACACCTCACCTGGGGAAGCTGTTGCGTGGCACTCCTCTTCCTGCCACGCTGCGCTTGTCCTCCTCGCTCAGACCCAGCTGGTAATGATACTGCCATCTGGCTGATCTGCCACGCTTTACCACACCTCCTTCTCGTCTTGTTTGACTGCAGATGCTCTCTGGTTTGATGGTAGAACTTCCTGCCTGTGGTTCCTCCCCCCTTGCCCGTCCGGGAGGCCTGCACCCCCCACCTCCACCGCATCCAGCTATTCTGAAGCTTGCTCACTACCACTTTCTCAATGTCTGTTGTCTCTCTTTTCCTTGATCTGCCTCTCCTGGCTCCTCCCTCTCCTGTCCCAGCCCTCCTGGTCCCTCCTGTTCCACCTCTTTTTCTCCCTGCACGCCTCCCCTGGGGGTTCTCCTTTTTGTCTGGGTTCAAGAAGTAACTGATGAATCCTGGTATGTTGCCCTGAAACTGCTCAAACCCTTCCCCCTCTCCTCCCTCAGCTGCCATCACCTTTCTACTGGCTTCTTGAGCTTCCGCCCACCAGCTCTGAGAGTCAGCAGCAAACACAGGTGGAACCTGGGTGTCTTGGGTTGATAATGCTGCAGATGCATGACTGATGGAAGGAGACAGGGGAAGGGCAGAGAAGTGGGATGGGGGCAGGACAAAGACGGGTGTGTGTCCAGCTGCGGTGGATTCCTCAGAAGGGGCGATAAGAACAGAGGAGGGAGAGGGGTGGTCTGAGGCTTGGTTTCCATCTTTTGGACAGAGGGAGACGGGGATATAGGGGGTGTTAGGGGGGAGGAGGTGGGAGTCTGGCTCTGCTGAGGTCTGGATAGCAGTCCTATCAATGGTCTGCAGGGGTGTTGCTGGGTGAGAAGAAGGAGCGGCACTCCACTCCAGCTCCTCCGTTTGAGTCCCTATGTCTCTTTCACCACCTGACGGTGTCTCTTTCCACAAGAGAGTGCTCCCATCCCTCACCTCTTTCGTCCATTTGCTCTGTCTCGCCCCGTTCCCCTCACACGTCAGCAGCTCTGTTTGTACTCCTGCTTCTTTCTGCTGGCCTAATCCCTCCCTTCTGTCGTTATGATCCCCTTTTCTGACCTCCACAAGCCCAGAGATGCCCAGCTTGGCCGCTGCAGCAATGGCCTCTTGTCTTTCCCTCTCTCCCTCTCCCCCCATTTCCCCAGAGTAGAGCAGTCTCATGATCTGGAGCAGGGTGCAGGCCCTGAGAGTCTGGAAGTCCACTAAATGCTTCTGTCCTGCTGGGGGTGGAGGGGTGGAGGACAGAGCGCAGGACAGCTGGGTGCTAAGAGCTGAGAGGACACAACTATGTGCTGGAACCAATATACCTGCAGGACAGGTGGGAAACGATGATAATGAAAATGGTTTCTAGGGCTGCAACTAACAAATATTTTCATTTTTGATAAATATGTCAATCATTTTTTTGAATAATCATTTTATTTTATTTTATTTTTTTTGACATTTCTACTCAAAACAGCTTTATTTACATCAAGGGAAACACAAAATGTGAGATTAAAAAAATGTAAATTGTACATGATTGAATGTAGAATGGTTTGGCTCTGGAAAAAGGTGCTATTTCAAATTCTACGCATTTACAAATTTAAACATTCCAAAATTAGTTTAATTTTGATGCCATCAATCATTTTGTAGGAGTGGGCGTCACAGTGGATGTTTAAAAAAAATACTAATTTCTAGAAACCATGCTGCCTAGGCAAAATTTTACCGGCTATAATACTGGAATAATCATTTTAACTATAAAGCAATGAGAGGCCGAAGTGATGTCTTAAAATTGCTTCCTGAGTTAAACAGCCAAAAACAAAAAAGTAATAACATATACAACAGAGGTAGTCTTACACACTGGGGTAATTTGCAAAACTTCCCAATTTTATTCACAGAGTGACTGCAACGTTTCAGTCACAGAGAGACCTTTGTGAGGCACACATGACTTCATATTGACAAAATGATATATGAAAGTGCATATCCAATCAAACAATCATGTGCTGACATATGACAACACACTATTTACCATGCAAATCATGCTGGATGTTAAACAGCTGATCATTTGAGTGGTATATAGCATATCCTAAGTTACAGCAGTGTGCGGGATGACCTCCTTTTCTATATTTCGGCTATTTGTGTGCATACACACCTTGCATAAAGATGACTCAAGTGTGCAGAAGTGCTTCGCTTACACTTTGTTATGATTAGAAAATCGGAAAAACAAGGGATTCTTAGCATTTGTGAAACTACAACCAACAAATGTTTGGTATTTCACTTGATAAATGCCTAAAACAATTCATTCATTATGCTAATTATAAATGATTCATTTTCCGACAAGTGACTTGTTTCAGCTTCATTGATTTCGTTAGGTATGAGAAGACCCTGTATGTACCAGAAAACAACTGCCACAGTGTCTATAAAATATGCATATCACAGAGAGAGTGATGACAACAGACTGAAAAATTCTACAACTCACAATGTAACGAGTATGTAATGAGCTTTTGCATGTGTCTGCGTGTGTGTCCACACCTTCTGCCTGGAGCACGGTGTCACAGAACTGGCTGCACTGCTGCTGTCTCTGCAGCTCGGCCAGCAGGAGGGCTGTGAACCCGGGTCTCTGGTAGCACCACATCTCCCCATCCACTTATCAGGAGGAGCAGAGACACATTAGTATGGCTGTCTGTGTGTGTGCTGCGAGGGTGGGTGGTGAGGTGTTTGAAACCCACAATAGCAAGAACTTGCATTTGGAATTGCATAAAAATAGTAAAGGTCTGGGTGATACATTCATTTATCATCATTCTCTGTCGTTCTCACAGTTCTGTACCTGCTTGGTCATTATAGCCACATTACTCATGACTGCTTATCAAAAATCACCCATGTAAATATCTCATAAAGCACCAACTGTCATCCCTACAATACTGTCACATCTTTACTATCGTTATTCCATGTTGTGCACATTGTCATATTTCAAAACCAGAGGTTTTTTTTTGTTTGTTTGTTTGTTTGTTTGTTTGTTTTTTGAGCTTTTAGAAGCTGTGGATGCCTAATGCAGGGAAGCATTTTATGAAGAAAGAATATACAATTAATTCAGGGTTTGTGGAATGAAAGCAACGGCGCATTCAGGGGGGACCAAATGGAAAATTTTAAAACACACGTGTACAAGGGTAACTTGTGTAATGCGTTGTAGCAGTGAGTGTCAAGGGACCCCAAAGACAAAAGAGGAACACTTGAAATTTAATCCGGATTTAATTTATTAGGAAGTTAGCCGGTTGAAAGAACAATATACAAGAATGATTTAAAGCCTACAGGTCATTCTCCATGTTTATTTCTACAACTCAAAGTGTAAACTAAACCAAATCAGTAATACACTGCAAAGATCTGTCAGATGGGGGTCCGGCTGGGACAAAATCCTACCAAATTTAACACCTGTTCACCGACGAGAAAACCCCGCTTCACTTGAGTTAGCATCACAGCTGGGGATTAACAGGCAGCCAGCATGGGAGGCTAGCCTTGAACTCTCATGCGAGACGGAGAGGTGTAAGGTGTTAGCAACACATGACAGACGGCCTGTTAGTAAATATGTCATGAGCATCTCCTATCGACTCCACAAAGCGGCGCTTCCCACCAAAATGTCGACTTTTTCAGTGTCCAGACAAACAGACAGTGTCACACCGCCGACGGCACTCACCGTTTGCGTTTCACAAGCTCTCATAAGTCCAACGACCACCCCACGTTAAAGAAACAAAAAAAAAAAGTCACAGATTTTAATACACACTTTAGAGTCTGTAAACTAATGTTCACGAACAATATTTTCCCCGCTGGAATTTAATTAAGCTCAGAGAGAGAGGGCATTCCCGGCCGTGGTCAGTCACCGGTCAGCGTGCACTGTGCAACATCAAAGAGGTACCACAGCCCGGCCACAGCAGTGGAAACAGGGGTCCACGTAATGCGAGATGTCTCACTCTCACACACTTCCTTTTTTGCTTAATCCCGTTAAACAGAATGGACCAAACCGTTTCGAGAGGGAGTCGACCGCTCGACGGAGTGAGCAGTTTGTTAGCTAATGTCCACATGAACTTGACCCCATGCCATTTAATATACCTGCTGCCAAGGATCAACCAGAGATATTCATATCAAACGGACCCATTTTAAAACCTGTGCAAAACTGTCTCATTGACTTTAGGATGCTTTTTTTTCCTGTGAGAGAGGCTTATTTAAGGTCATAGTAGCTACTAATGATGCCAATAATAATGTTGTGATGCCTACTTGTGCCTTAAAATATACAAAAATAATTTGTTTATATCATGGGCTGTTTGGTGCAGTAGCCTAGTATTTATGCTGATGTCTTGTGTAAGTGCTATATATATATGAGTGTATTAGCTGTTGTATGCATTAGTCAGCTATCCAGGTCGGCAGCTGACGATCACTATTAACATTGAGATTGTTCCAGTCTAGAGGACAAGGGTTTCTGACGGCTGGATAGGATGTGAACTATCTTGATCATTTAAGGCCTAGACATGTGGTTTGAATAACTACAAAGAAATCCAGTTGGAGGTGGAAAAAGCAAAGAGCCTTCACTCTGCCTCTTGATTCCCAAAATCAGTGTTATACATAGGGCAAAGGAGGAGGCAGAGAGCTTAGTCCGTTATTAGTCACTGTGAGGTGAAATCCCAGGTGGGCAGTGCTTGCATTAGGGTAAACATCCACTCTTACAGACTTGAAGGACAGGACAGTTCTTACCTATCAAGTTATTTATTTTCTAAAACATATATTTAGGCTATATTGGTGCTTCACTCTACAGATAAGGCTGCCACATAAGCCATGCTAAATGAAAAGTTTGTTGACAACTTCACAACAAGAATTATTTAGTTCAGTGTGGATAAGAACTACTTCAACTTGCAAAAAAGCACGAGAAGCAAACTAGATTAAGAAATCAGAGCATGGTCAAAAAAAATCTAATTATAGTCTTCGCCTAGATGTATATGTTATTGTGGCTAGCCAACCTGTAGCCTGAAACTAGCCCTGGGGTCTTTTAAATAGGACAGGTAAGAGACACAATTACATAACTATTCAACACAACCCAAAGGAAATGATTCAGATTCACAGTGAAGTATCAGTCCGCTCCCTTTTAATAGCACTGAGGCCTGACATGGATCCCCTGGGAGTCCCTGGCTGAGAAAAGGAAAAAGCTGTCAGAGAGGATGTCCAGTCTGTAATCGAACAGCTCAAGCTGTCCCGTTGTCTGTGTGCAGGTCAAAGAGGCCTTGCACGGCCGGGGGGATCGAGCCGAACAGCTCGGGAGGGGACGGAGAGGCCTGGTGTTGTGGACTGGGCCTGGGCCAGCGCTCGTTGAACTTGACAAAGAAGAGCGGGTCTGTGAAGGGCCCGCCGTAGATGATGGTCTGCAGCAGGTAGACGAGGGCCACGACCAGGCAGCTGATCAGGAAGAAGGGGATGAAGGGCCTCAGGTGCTGGCAGGCCACCGCCAGCCCGTAGCCCAGCCCGGTGATCCCGCCCTGCTTTCCTGTGTGGGTGGTGCGGCGGGACGAGCCAGGCGTCGGGCTGCGAGAGGCAGAGTCATTCTCTGAGTTTGAAGAGGCTGGGGCAGGAGCGCTGGCTGAGTCCATGGTGGAGAGCAAGTCGAGCTATGGGAATGTCCCAACAGTTCCTGAACTCGTTCCTGGCTGCCTTCACTCACTTTCCTCCATAAATGAACTCCCAGGATCCCCGGATCTTAAGGACAAACTCCTTCTGTGTCATGTCTCTCCTCTCTGGCAGCACAGAACCCGCCAACAGCATGTTTTGCCTACCTTACCCCTTCATGTTAACGGACCCGGCGGCCTCCTGTCGTGGCGATGGATCTCGGAGAGTTGGGAAGAGTGCTGAATTCCTCAAACATACCTCTGCCTGTGTGTGTGCTGTGTCCCTTTGGTGTTCAATCCTACCCCTCGCTGTTTTCTCAGCTCTTATGTGCTAATGTAATCAGGAATTAAATGACGCTGATCCTATTTGAGCGTGAGACGGAGACAGAGAGAGAGAGAGAGAGAGAGAGGAGTGGAGCAAGGGGAGCCCTAAATAGATATGGAACCAAGTGACAAGAGGGAGGGAAGGAGGCAGGGAGGGAGGGGGAATCTGCTGCATGTAGTGGTTTCAAGTTTAATGGAGACGTGTGTGCACCAGCTGTAATAATTTAAAACATGACACACTCTCACACACATATGTACACACACTTCTTCACTATTGACAGGTATAAAACAACTCCCCTTCAGCAGCTAGAGGGCAAATACATTTTACTGGATCTATAATTACAGCCTAAATTCTAGGGGTGACATGGTGGCCACATATTTCTTAGGTTATGGAGTTTTTATTTTGTAATTTAAAAAAGCCTGCATCTTTCATGAACATGTCCTAAAAAACTGTGTGGCTGCCACTTTTGAACCATAACTATCTGGCCAGGCACATTTCAGATCTAATTGATCTAATTTTCCAGTTCACGCTCCTGATATGTTGCTATTGGATTTCTCATGGTCACTTAAAACCTCTCATCCATTTGGTGCCAGTATCTAAATTTCAAAATCAAAATCAAATTAAACTTGAGGTGATCTGCCAACGGGATTGTTTTGTGACGTCTTAGGCGACGCCTTAATAAAAACACATCTTCACACCAGGACAGCCTACACTTGCAAAGCCCTCGTGATCTAGCAGCTGCATTTCAATGACATAGTCTGAGGGGGTGAGATGTGTGGGATACTGACAGGCGTTTATGGAGAGGCCGGGGCAACGCCGAGACACTCGCGTCCCCGGACGACCTTGTTATGTCCCTGACACCTCAACAACGTACACACACCGCAGCAAGGAAAGCTCTCTTCCCTTCCTCTCATATATATGTACGCATACCAGTGTCTGCCCTCTGCATTTCCTAGCAGGTAATTAGAGATGACAGTCAAGACGCCGAGAGTGTCAGCACTCAGTCTTTAGCTGTGCTCCTCGGTGGCAGAGAGGTGGGTTTGCCTGGCAGGAGATTCAACACGAGAGCACGGCCTCAGAGCAAAGGCAGAAAGTTTGGGAGCTCGAGTTTGGAGACAAGGTTTTGACAGATATCAGGTTTTAAAGAATGACACTGTTTCTGATGTTTTTTGCTTATTTTCAGAGAAAAATCAGCTGAACTTTGGCTTTCAAACCCACAGATCTTCATTTTAAATTCTGGTGGAGATCCCAAGGTGTCCAAAGATACTAAATATGAATATGAATACGCTGAATTACAGGGAATTGTATATAAAAAGATGCACAATAACTGTGGATATTTTCCCTTTAATGCCACGGTGTAGCCATAAAACAATGGCATCTTGGGTTCACTCAATATAAGTTGTGACGTAGCTTTTCAGGGAAGTGTTGCAAACTGTAGATAGAGAATATGTGACACTGTAATGCAATATAAAAGTATTTTTCATTTAAGGGAGTAATTGAATCTTGATAGCCGATATTTTTGTCAAGATGTAGTATCTTAATAAATACATCAATAAATTTGAACATTACTGTTCCAAAAATAAAAATATACATATATATATTGCTACCAGAGAACATGTTTTTCAATTAACATATTTGGGTAAACAAAATAAAGAAGAGGAAGAGTGGAAATCCAATATAAGATGAGGGAGATGCTGTCACTTGTAAAAATCTCGTTAAGAGAATCATGTGTCATACTTGAGAAGCAAGACATGGACACACAGATAAAATATAGCAGCATGATATATTGGTAAGCTGATATTTGTTTGGTGTAAGCAATTAAAAAGCTACTCAAACGTCCAACTGGTGCATCAAAAAAGCTTAATGGGCCGTACTCGCTGTTTGGGAACATTTATCAAATTGTGAAGTTTGTGTGCCATTTGCTTGAAGGAGGGGAGGGGGACTCAAGTTACTCAGATTGCACGCATCTCTTTAATTAGATGTGTTTATCCATGATACAGCAATCCTTCCTCACATGACCACACACACGCAGACGCACAAAGAATCCCATCAATCACACAGCCTGTGCACTCAAACTCAGAGCAGATGTCAAATCTTGTCTAAGAAAAGCTCTTTATTTATAAAAACAGTATTGCCAGTTACATACTTTTACTGAAAAAAAGCAACTTTTCAGAGCCAAGGCAGGTATGAATGGTACATCATAATTGTACATGGATAGGCAATATTACAGATATACTATGTGTGTGAAGAGTTAAAAAAAAAAAAAAAAAAAGCAAAGATGATTGGTCTCTTTTGCCATTAAAACAAATGAACGGTAAAACTGGGACTAAAAAGTAGAACAGACTGCATAATGGTCTCACCCACCACTCCCACACATACCAATCCCCAAGTAAAGTAACAAACAGACCAGACAATAAAATGGAAAAAAAAGTACAGAGGAAAAACAAATGGATCATATATGCCAGTATGTGCTTTTTGCTCCCCTTTCTGCAAGTCACATCAGCATCTCTCCCTGTCTGTCAAGTGAAGAGGCCTCCCAAATGTAAGTGTCTTCATTATAAAAATTGCACAAAACAAATCCCAATGTACACATGATAGGCTACAATGCAGTAAGACAGAGTAGTGACTGTTCTTTTTCCTAAAAACAACAAAACTCTTACAGGGAATTTTCAGCATTGCTTAGGAAAATGGAAGTAAATAGATGCCGATTCCACAGGATAATGCTGAGTCCTTAATGAAGTATGACGGCCAAACCCGTGTGCAGGCCGTCTCTAGTGTGGTTCTACTACAGGTGCAGCCACGAACGCTTTGTTTTTCTTATGTAGTGGTTTAGATTTCCCAGAATCGCGGCGCTCTCAGGTCAGTATCAACTTTGAAGTGTTTGTACATATAAGCACACAGTCAATATCCATATCCACTCATGGGAGTGTCTTGAGGGCTAGTTAAAAACATAACCCAGACAAAGGAGAGTTAAACAGCAGCTCAATTATCATTCCTGTCACTCAGGGGGAGGAAAAAAAATGTTGGAAATTAAAGTATCAAACACAGAGAGAGGCAGCTCGTACATGATAACTAACAAATAAAAAGAAAAGGTTTGTCACAGGAGTAGGAAAAAAAATGTATAATACAAATTGTTTACAAAGAAAAAAAAAAGCAAAAAGAAAAGTGTGGTTTTATGGGTCCGGTTCTTAACACACAATCCCGTGCGCACACACACACTCATTCACTCCGAGGTCCATATTCATTTTTCCCCCCCTCATACATGACCACAGGTTCACTGTATGGCAAATATACACACACACCTGTCTTGTCTACGTCTGTGCCCATAGCCCAACCGAGAAAAAAATAACTCTAGAGACATGAAAATAACTCCTATATAAACAAACATTCTGAATCTACAGGGCGGCCGTGTCCCGTCGGGTCCACCGGCCGGCCTCCAGCCTCCCATCACACCAATCCCAAGTACAGGGATGATTTAAATTAAGGAACCAAAACATAAAAAAAAAAAAAATGCAGTCATCCCATTTTCTTTTTATATACAGTATATACCCTACAGAGATTTCTACATACAAACTCATGGTAGGATCCAGATGTTGGCAGCAACATGTTTAACCGTGACAAAAATTTACCAAAATGTGGACAATTGCAAAATAAGCAGGATGACAACACCGAGAAAAATAACTGATGATTGTCAACGAAGGTGATTGCCTTTAGAGAAGAATTATAATTTAAAAATTTTAAAAAAGGAATATACTTCAGATGCTACAATGAATTTGCAAAAAGATGCGTTTGTAGATGCGTATGTGTGTGTTGTCTTATCATTTATGACTGCAACACATTCACTTTCTTTGGATGCCAACCCTCATCTTCTAATCCCGTTTTGTTCTTGTGAATGGAGGAGAAAGAGAGAGAGAAAGAGGGAGAAGAGACGAGAAGGAGAGAGAGAGAGAGAGTCTGTGCATCATCTCTGGTCTCCTCAGTAGCAGTGGTAGGGCAGGGAAGGCCCGCTCTGGGTGATGCACACGATCAGTTTTTCTGCAAGACGAGAGCACAGTGTGTCAATAACAGGAGGAAAAATAAAAGACAAAAAACAGAGACAATAAACATAAAGACAACACAAAGAGTCTGTGGTATAAGTATGGCGCGCTGCACACTAGCGCTGTAACGATAACCAACGCTACAAAGGTGTTCAAGTCAAGTCACTTAGCAAAACATCAACAGTTGTTCTGAGACATTGCTTAATGTCTTTCCTCTTTTGCTGTGGTATTGCAGCAGGTTCAAATTTCAATAAAACAAAATTTGCAATTGGCCAAAATTTCCAAGTCTAGGCTTTCCAAGTTGGCACAAAATTCAATTATAATCACTCATAATCAAAAGCAACAGAGTGTTGCAACATATCTAAGCATTTAAAACCTAATCCAGCTGCATAAAAATTTTAAACGCGGGCCAATTTGAATCACCATGAAGCTTTATCAGACTAATGAGACAGCACACAGGCATGTTTGGTCTTCACAGCAACAAAAGACACATTTTCAACAGTCACAGCACTGCAGAATTACTACAGAAATGTTATAGAAATACAACAGGCATCAGTGTGTCGCTCGTTCTGTCTGTTGCAATTTATCCCTGCGATGATCAAGGTGCAGAAAGGAGCCACATTTAATCCATTTTGTTGTTGTGTTGCTCTGCAAATTGTTTTAAAAAATACATAAATAAATGAAAAAAAAAAAGGAGAAAATGCTCGAGTCTTCTCGGTTGGGTGCGGAAGGTGTACGATGAGGGGCGGCCCTATCAAATCAATGTTCTGGTTATCATGACAACACTAGTGCACATGCACAACGATATCATCCTTTACGGTTCAAAACTTTATGATTATCCAGGGGTTCATCTCTATGGGCATACACTGTATGGAGAACAGTGCACAAAAGAACCTTGCAGCATACTATACCAGCATATACACATCACATTAGGGCGTCATATTTCAGTGTCGGTACCAGAGGACCTCAACCAGTGTTTGGTACACCACATTAGACATAGACCAAGATCCACTGAGGGTTCGAAGTCATAAAGGACAAAGGAGAAGCGCTGCATAGAGTCCATGCAGGACGAGAGGTCAGTTGGACATACCATGCTGTTACATGCAGACAGGGGGTAGAGGGGAGTGGGGAGGGCTAACCATCGTAGGAGTCCAAGAGGGGCAGGGAGCCCTTTCTGCCCCCATACACCCCTCGCTGAGAGACAACCAGAGAGAAACAGAGAAAGAGAGAGAGAAGGGAGAGGTAGTGAGAGTGACAAGAGAAAACTGTCAGTATCTGTGAGGCTTCAAAGGCTGCCGATGGACAGGCAAAAGTGAGGAATTATCAAAGCAGTGCAGGAGATGGAGGGTTAGTACGAGTTCAGTCAGCAATCCCAAATTGTGAATGTGCATGTGAATTCATAGATAGATGTACCGGTAAAGTGTCTGTGGTGTCATCCAGAGTGTGTCTCCTCTCCCTCTGGTCCAGTGTAGAGTAGCCTTCTGAGAGAAAAAGACAGGGAATTACTAAAGTCATCACATATGTTGTCTTAAAAAAAGGCCCAATGACTGCGTTCAAGTCCTATTAATTTACCCTCATTAAAAAAAAACAACAAACTGTATGTATGTACTAACCAGGGCCTAGGTCATTTAGTGGAATCATGTCCCTCTTCTCCCCTATAATGAAACAAGAAAGACACCGGTCAAAAACATACACATACATACAATGAAGTCTGGGTACAGAGCCACATGATAGTTTCAGGTGAAGAACACAGAATAGTTTGTGAACGAGCACAGTGCATAGTGAAATAAATCATTCACCTCTGACAATTCACCTTTACTGACGTAAGGGCAATATTTTTTACAAGGGACTGTTTGCATCGTCTGTGAAATATGCTGTATTTCAACATTATTTTTTTTGACAAATTATCTTATTAACCATGACTCATTTCTCCTGCACTCACCTCTGTCCAGCAGTGGTAGGGTGCTGTCCTCATACGTGCCGTTGGCTCGGCTGCTGGGGCCGTTGGTGGTGCTGGGGTTCAGGTTGACCATGAAGTCCGTCTTCTTCCAGCCGTCTTTCTCCAGCGGGCGACGCAGCTCCTTGTGGCCCCAAACCAGCTGCAGCACCTGGCCTGCGCCCCGCACCTCCCGGTCTGAACGCTTACTGCTCGACAAATAAAGGCAGGGAATAAGTCAGATTCGAACACTTGCCTGAGTGCTGTGGAACTTCATCATTGTGTGGTAAACACAACTTCATCATTGTGTGTAATACAACTCAAGTCAGTTCTTGAATGAGAAATATTTAGTTAACACACAGATGGAAAACTTGTATTGCTACATGTAGTATTCACATTTTAGCTTTGATTTTTTTCAGAAGATTTTAAACTTTGTGCTGAAATATGTTTTGATGACATTTTTGGACATAAAACAATTACTTTGTAAGGACTGCTGATATATTATCATAAAAATCTAAACCTTTGTGATAACGACAACATACTCTGGTGTTTTATAATGGGGCACATTCTTGCACAAAGGGTGCTAATGCATTTTTAATATGCAATGAGCTATTTTTGGCCACAGCTCAGTTTGATAACATTAAATAGCAAACTCAGCAGTCTAATGTTGCTGCATTCTCTACAAAAGTGAGGAAACCAGCAGATTAAGTGGGAAGCCAGAGAGCTGAGATCACACTCACATGAATTGATAAAATATGCAAATGCACTGGGGGAATATTCTAGTCCAAAAGAAAACACTGACACCACCATTTTGCTCTCATTCTTACCTCAATTCAACACATGCACACACTCTTACCGGCTTACTTACCCATCCTTGTTGATGAGCACCAGCCTCTCAATGCCTTGCGAGGCTCGGAGGGTCTTTGCCGCCTCCAGGCTGTTGCCGAGCACCTCAGCGAGCGTGCTCAACACGGACACAACGGTCTCTTCTGACAGAGCACGCCCAGACTGGCTCTGGCCCCCCGGCAGGTCGGCCACCAGGTGGGGCACCGCATGCTTACCTACAGAGGTAAAAACACAGAGGTAAGTACACTGTACCTGGAAAGATGTTGGTAGCTATAATGTCCTCTTTGCTGTACATTTTTAGCTTTCCATAAATTATTTGAGAGAATTCAAATCAGAGAATTTTATCATAATAATTTATTCATATAGCATATTTAATAGAGGCATGCAATTCAGTGCACTTTACAGAATAAAGAAAGTAAGAATATAATCAGAAAAAAGTGCATATTTATGTGAAAACATGTTAAAAGTAGAACTTGAAAGAAAGAAAAAATATGAATAAAGTGAAATAATACTAAATAAAACATAAAATGGCTATTACATAACATTTAATCTAAAAAGGTGAGTTAAATAGTTAAAAAGGTGTTAAATGATTCTACATTTCAGATGCCCTCAGAAGCAATGTAGTGGCAAGATCACTGTTCAGTTGAAAATAATTAAAAACTTTTATTCTATTCTGAATCTGTCTGGGAGCCAGTGTAGTGCTTTGATAAAGGGAGTGGTGTGTGGATTCTTTGTGGATTCAGGCAGCATCATTCTGAAAAAGTTGCGATGACTAATGGATTTCATCTGAAGACCAGTGAAAAGTACAGTGATTGACTTGTAATAACTTTTAATAAGTGCATCCGTTAAATAACCACTGGTGTGAATAAGTCCAACCATGGTGACGTCACAAGATCTGCAGATACATTCAGCAACACACAATCTTACCGAGCAGTTCTCGGTTGCGGTTGTCAATGGCGAGGTTCCTCAAGGCTCCCGACATGGCCCGAACTACACGGTCGTTGCCGTGGGCCAGCAGCTCCGCCATCATGGGAAGTCCCTTCTCCAGACGCACGGTAGCCCGGATATACCGACCATACTGGGGAAGAAGGAGGGAGAGACGTCCTGTTACATTCCGCAACTTCACAAAACAATGACAGACTTTATCACAGCTGACTCAGCAGACATAAAAAGTATCCCTTTACACCAACAGATACAAAATACTGGGGATTAATGTTCAGATTTAGATTAAGACAGACTTCTCCTGAGAACATTATAAGTGACAGCTTGTCAGTGACAGTGTCCTGGGTAAATAGAGCACTTACAGTCCATCGGCCGGCACACAGGTTCTGGATGGCGCCGGCGGCAGCCTCCAGCACCGAGGGGTTCTGGCTCTCTCTGAGCAGGGAGGTGTAAACACGAACCACCTCCGGCTGGAACAGCAGCTCATAGCCTGAGACACAGGACACATGGTGGTGTCATTTTACAGACTGCACCATTTAAGCTGGACAGGAATGCAGCGTAAGAACTAAACAAAATGAAATATTTCTTCTCCTTGAGCCAGGCATTGTGAGAATTTTAGTATTAAGGCAAGACTCCACTAAGTAATCTATGTAACTGAAACAACCAGTGGTCCACTACTGTTTATTTTAATGGTCTCATTTTACAACAAATAAAACAAATAATTCCACTTAGAGGAAATAAGACCTTGTTCAGAGTTTGAAAGGGCACAAATCACTTGAATGAAATCCTGAGATTGTATGCTTAACTTCATATCTTTATCTATTTCCTTGAACAGGTCAGTCCTGCTAACTCACTGAGTCACATCTCTTCATTTAGATAGGGGTGCACAGGATTAAAAACAAAGTGATGATGGCATACAAAGTGTTACACAGGACGTGACAGGAGGGGATTTGTAAGAGTGGTGGCTTGTAGGCTGCCCTGTGATTACTGGCTTACAGCCAAAGCGAGCCACACATACCTTTGGCAGGTGTTGTCCTCTTTGGAATGTCAACTTGGTCGGCACTGCCATCATCTACATCTTTCTTTCCTGCAAGCGGTTGAATAGAAACAAAAAGGCTGAGTAGAAAAATTAAAAACATGCAACAGGCTCCAAAGGTCAAAGTCAGTCCACTACTGATTTCATCATTTATCAAATAAAGAAATAAGTAAGAAATTAATTAATTAATTAATTGGAAAAATTATATAGTTTTTATACAGTCAATTCATAATCAATAAATTTAGGACTATTACTTTTTTTGAGATCTCTGATAAAGACTTATATGAAACAAGTATTTGTACATGTGTGCAGATCTGTACCATATGAACAATAAGACACTGACTAAATTAGTCTGAACCCAAGTTATTTTTGATAAGACAGATTGATTTTTTGAAAAAAGACTTCTGTTGAATGTTTTCCAGTTGTTTATACCGATATCAAAAGAACACAGTGAATCAGTTCAGAGGCAAATTGTTCTGAGTGCTGAAAAACTTTCTCAGAATCCAACTGCAGCTAAATTTAAAGATCCAATGGGGGCAGTACAGCAGAGATTTTGATTTTCGTCCATAACACCACCAGGCAGAGCTAAAGAGACCGAACAGTCTGAGGACCAGTATATCAAGCAAACATCTTTACGAGACAGAACTGCATCTGCATCCAAGATACAAAGCCAAACGAACGAAGACCACCCAACTCCACTAAGTCAGGGGACAGTCGAAAGACGACTGGGAGACTCTGGTGGCCGCAGTTTCCAAAAGAAATTCTTCAATGACAAAACAAGCATGAATGTTTAGCATGGGACACAATACCAAAACTTCACTGGTCGACTGGGACAAAATCTTGTTTACAGATGTATTTAAATTTGAAGTTTATGATTTCAACTGGAGAGCTCCTGTGAGGAGATGGCCGCATGGCAGGTTAATCCAACAGTGCATAAAACCTACGGTCAGATGTGGTGGAAATATTCAGGTGAGGGGGTATTTCCAGTGATTTGAAAAGGATCATATACACATTGACAAAAAAGAACTACCACTCTATTCTGCAAAGGCATGCCCTCCCCACTGGCTTAAAATTGTGAGGAGGATGTTTCATTTTCCAGTAGGAGAAGGAACCTAAACATGTTTCAAAGCGGAGCCACGCCTATCTGAGGCCAAAGAAAGATCAAGGAGCGCTGACTTACAGTCACCAGACCTCAGGCCAACTGAACAACTTTGACAACAGAAGGCAAAACACACCGTAACATCACAAGACAATCTGGGATGCTCTGGAATAATGCAAATTTTGAAATTCTGCAGAAACCTGATTTTTGGGACATATTATTGAAACTTTATGTAATGTTGTTTGAGAAATATAAAACTGACTAAATGTTTCTATTGGTTTTTGATAAATGATGAAACACAACAGTTGTTGGTAGTGGACTCAGACATTTGGACCTCCCTGTAGGTGGAATGGAGTCGGCTAAGGAGTGCATTCAAACCTCCTCAGTCCTGGGTTCTGGTACACTGTCAATGTTCTATAAAATGTGACCATGCAGCTGGTGGCACAAGCAGTGTGAGCATGCAACCTCATTCGCTCCTGACTTCAGGTGACCATGCCTGTGAACTGGACGTGAATTTATCAGCATTAGACATCCATTTTTATCCAATGATGTCCAATTATTATTCCGTGTTAGTAAGTCAGTAGATGATAGACGGCGAGTGGTCAAGTTGGAATGCGTCAGAGTGTAAAGTGAACTAGAACAACAAGGAGAATCTTACCTTTGGCAAACCACTCATCTAAACACAGAGGGAAGAAAAAGGAAGAAGTAAAGCGCAGGGAGGGAGTTTGGGAGGAAAAAAAGGGAAAAGAAAGAAAGGAGGGAAAGAGTGGTAGAAGGTGAAAAATAGCACCAGGTGGCCCCAACACCAGCAGGCTCAAACCCACCAGAAACCTTCCACCCTTCAGTAGCAAATCATACACCCAGTGACCTCTGAACCCTCGATGGCAGCCTAATACCAACCTTTGCCCTTTCGAGAGCCAAAGCAGCCGCCTTTGTTAGAGGCAGGGGCAGGGCCCTGGTTGAGGGGTGTGGCCTCTGCATAGCGCTCACTGCCAGGGACTTCACGGTGAACGTGGTAGGAGAGATTCCTCAATAGGCAGACGCTGTTTTCCACCAACTGCAGGGAGACGAGAAAAGGGAACAAGAGGGAAGTGTCAAAGAGGGAGATGGACGAGGACAGATGCACTGATCTAGCGAGATGGTTCAAGTAGCTCAAGATAAAATTCCACAATTAGCTGTTACCTTATTATCCACATCTTTGCGGTTAATCTGTGACTGGACGATGTACATGAGTGAATCTACCAATCCCGTGCATTCTCTGAGCTTCCGCCTGGCCTCGCTGCGTTCTGAACTCACATTTCTGTTGGAGGGACGGACAAGTTAAATACAAAAGAGCGTGTTTTTTTATATCTCTCTTCTCAAAATTAAATGTCCACTTCCATGACTCTTCTTTCCATCCACCCATCCATCACTCAATTACCTAAGGCAGCCAGCGGTGTTGGTCAGGGCAGTCTCCCACTCCAGGTGGCGTGGTTTGCAGCTTTCCTCAGCTCCATCACTCCCTCGCTCCCAGCCAGAGTGGGGCACCATCACTTCATCAGCAAGGGCATGTAGTGCATGGTCCACAATCTCCATCTTTACCGAGTCGTGGGAGGAGAGGTTCCACAAAGTGCCTGGAACAATACAATAAGTCATCGCATGTGTAACGGTGATATGCGTTGCAAAAAGAACAGATGGTAAGACCCTCACTGAGCTCAAAAGACCAGTTCTTGGATTTGATCTTTCCCATTGTTTTTGCTCTTGAAATCCACTTTGTATATTCAGTTTTTCCACTGCAGCTGTCGAGTGAGCTCATGCCTCATTTGACTGAATCATTTCTTGCAAATTCCAAGATTCATTTTTCTGTAAGGAAAACTGTGAGGCAAAATGTGGTGTTGTGTGAGAACTGCTGGTGGAGTCAAAATATGAACATGAGTGTTCTGCTCTTGCAGGAGCACATAAATCCAAAAACCTCTGACTTGGCATGCAACAAAGTGACCAGAAATGCAAGCATCAAAGCTACTTTCCACTTTTAAAAAATGTGTCCTCACTATTATTTTAGCAAGGTATGTGTTTCTAAGAATATATCATGATAGGTGGGTGTTCAAACTCTGAAATACCGGTAAGAAGTGAGATCAGGCTACATCCTTTAACAGTTTCAAAAAATGTCTAGCTTTTTAGCTCTAGTCTACAAAACTAGGGATATCATACTGACATGTACAAGCACCATTTGAGCTGCCTTACCTGTGATGGTATCAGTGAGGTCCTGGTCGTGGGTTTTCCTCAGTAACCTGACCAGAGCTGGCACTCCATCACAGTTCTTGATGGCAATCTTGTTGTCTGGGTCTCGTCCGAAAGAGATGTTCTTTAATGCTCCACAGGCCGAGTGGTGCACTTCCTTCTTCGGATGGTCCAGCAGGGACACCAAGGATGGGATGCCCTTCAGGCGACGCACTTCTGACTTCACCTTGACACACACAATTAGGAAACAGCAAACTTTAAAGTGAGCAGCATACAGCAACAGAAAATTGTGAAGTGAGAATATCATGTGTTTCAGTCTTATCCTTATGTGTCTGAGTGTTTTACCTTATCATTTTTGAAGGTGAGGTGCTGCAGGAAGGCGGCAGCATTGGTCTTGACAGGGTCCAGACGGTAGTTCAACATGGCGATCACCTCTGGCAGCTCTGGTTGTCTCCAGGATGTGGGAGGGGCCTTCCTCAGTGTGCTGTCCAATGAAGCCATGCTTCCCCTTTCCATTGTCATGGGAACACCCCAGGTGTATGGGTCAACTCCCCCCATGTCACCATCCAAAGTGTCCTCACAGCTCCTACATATTGTTAAGGAGGTAGATATGTGGGTATTAATATAAGGAAATAAGAACTAGGATGTTAGTGAGCACTGCCTGTCCATGACAGCAGTTAAGAATTAAGACCCCAGGAGAGGTATTACCAAATCTGACTAAGCAACTCTGGCAAAAAATGGTAAACTGAAAGTCTTTGAAATATCTGAGAAAAAAAAGTACTTCTTAAAGAGTTGTTCTAAACCTGTTTTAAATTTTACCTCAGTCTACGTCTGTCCATACCCCCAGGGCCAGGTCCCAAACGTGGCATGGTACCATAGCCCCCAGGGTGCATTGGTGGAGGTCCCATGCCATAGTCTACATCATCATATCCCAGACTACGCTGGTCATCCTCCAGTCCGTAGTGGCCATGGCCATATCGCATTTCCATGGCTGAGCCCATGGCCCTCATCCCACGGGCCACCTGAGGCTGCGCTGCATATGGGTCTAACTGCTGGCGGCTTGGAGCTCGGTAACCAGAATCCAGGGTCCTGTAGCCGTCAACTGGCCTGGGAAGGAAGAGGAAAATTATCAAGGGTTAAGGATGCAAGAACAGAGATTCAATTTTTAGTAATAGGGAATATGTGAACACTTGATTTTCAATGAATTGAAAACAATGAATGTCTTTTGTTCATAATGGTGCATAACACTTAAGATAACATCTCTAGATTTGGGAACCAGAACTAAATTCAAATAACAACAAAATGTGTCCAGATACAAGTTCTTTTCAGTCAATCCAGGGATCCTGTACCTGTAGCGGTCGTCTATACGTGTGCCTCTGCTCAGGCTAGCATACGGCTCCAGTGGTGGGCCTCCCCGGTAGTCGTCATAACCCCCAGCAGGGCCATAGTGGTAGTTTCTGGGCACTGTGGCAGTGGGGTAGTCTCCTGCTCCTCCTTGCCTGTAGGGACGGTCCAATGTGGCACTGTACCCACCCATGCCAGACATCGACAAGCCTCCGTCAATAGACACAGAATCAGGGGGCAGGACTGTGCGTGAGGCAATTGGTTTCTTCATCTGATGGAAAAGATAAGAGAGGAATGCTTTCATTTCAATAACATTTGTGACACAAGACAGTTGAGTGGATAAGTTTCCTTGTTTTGGAGCCACATGTACGCCCCTGCTGGTTTTAGACGCAATCATACCACAGCTTTTGCCTGTGTGTCCAACTTTCTACTTTGTCTGAATTGTCTGAATACAAATAATAAAAAAAATCTTCTCAAGCAGACTTCAAAAAGAAGTCTGTTAATCTTTTAACTGGTGCGCATCCCATCTCCTTACCCCATTGTCTGACCGTCGCGTGGTTCCCTCATCAGAGAAGACTGAGTGTGCTTCCTGTGAGTCGTCCTCTGGTGTGTAGCTCTCATCTAAAACGCCGTGTGCAGGGTCCACCATCCTGTACTGTAGAACGCACATTCACCATCCAATTACTTTTTTATATAAACAAGCCACCATTACTGTTTGAAAATGATTCAAGTTATTAAAGTTTCATGATGAAACACACACAGACACTCACTTGTGTCCCGTTTATGTATCTGTCTGTCAGTTTCAGTCGTTCTATGTCTGCATCCCCTAAACGCCCGTTCTGGTGTGGGAGAGAGAGAACTGTTAACAACATAATATAAACATATGAACTGAAACTGTATACATGCCACCAGCAATTTTACTGAAACCTCATATATAAAAAAGGAGACTGACTGGAATTCCAGTAAGCAGTCTAGTCTGTCCTCTTACAGCCCTCCCCCAGATAACATTACTGCTGCTAAAGCACATTCAGCGCTGACCAAACCATCCCTGCATATTTATGGTCTGTGAATCACTGCCAGACATGAGGAAGGACATTTTGGAACGCAGCCATTCATCCTCGCACCCTACTTCCTCCTTCTGCAATCTGTCAGACAATCAATGACCGTCACTCTGTATAACTTTGGACACTGTTAATTATCACTTGCTTCATGTAATATGAATGTATCAATTATTAGCACTAGCCTCAAGCTGAACCACACAGGGCCATATAATTTTTGAAGTGTGGAAAAAATATTTTAGCAACTATTCCACCATGCAAAATCAGTCCGTGTTACAGAAAGATGGCACTACTACATAATTCAATAAACTCAAGATTATGAAGCGATCAAAAACCATATAAGCGTTACTGTGACTTTTCGCAATGCACATTATGTCCACAAGGGAGCATTGCTGTCATTCAAAACAAGCACGTCACTAGTTTTATAAGACCTGTGGCTGCTCTTGTAACACATTAACACACTTCTGTCATGCTTTTGGAACAGTATGGAGCAGCCAAGTTTTTATTACATAATAAACAGATAAAACATCAACAGCTGGCCCAAGGTCAACAAATGCTACTCAACAGGAAAGTGGTTATCAAACGTAACAAATTAACAATTTTACTGGTCTGTTAACCTTTAATCATTTAGCCACGTAAATTAGGCCAATTGAATATCTAAACAAAACAGACTCACATAGCCGAAACATAGAATCTCAGTGTCAGGAAGCCCTTGGGGGGGAAAAAATATTTAGAGGACAAATTTTGAATGGTCCTCTATAGGAGCTGCCTTTACAATGTCCTCCACTAAGTCTACAGTCAGGGCCGGTGACATAGGGGGACCCTATAACCTTTAAATAATCTGCGAGGGGCGCCTTTGGAGATCATCTTGGGCGCGTCCTAGGCATAAGCTAGGCACATGTCGGCCCTGTTTACAATCAGCTGAGCCTAAGGCTGAATCCAAATGACCAGAGTTCAACGTACTTGCAGACTCGTGGACTTTGTAGCATGTGCCTGAAAAGTCTGTGAGTGCTAAGGGCTTTCCTAATCCACAATTTATTCAATCCACAAGGGGCCTCAAATGAACTTTCTGCAAATTTTCAGAGAGCCCACTTGGGGTGCGGACTTCAGACTTCACTGATTCAATTACCCACAATTAACTGCAATACTGACACGACAGTTTTTCCAACTGCCGAAAAAACAAAACAAACAAAAAAAAAAAAAACCAACATGAACATATTATGAATTTGTCAAACAATTCCTGTATTAAAACGTTAAATGAATCATATAGCCCAAAAATAATATTCGACCACATTATGATACACAAATTTGTAGAAGTATAGTAGAGGTGATCAGAATGCATTTTATTATTGCAGCCTACCTTCTACAAGCTATGCAATGTAATGCCAAATATATTGGTTAAGAAAATGAAAGAAAAAAAAAAAAAAAAAAAAAAAAAAAAAACACACACACACACAAGAGAAGGTCTTCCGATGCAAGTAATACAATTTATTTAGTCATAGTCCAGTCCTTATTTACAAAGATTTCTGGACTTGAGGCCTGTCTATTAGTGTTTTTTATAGCCTTGCTGTTTCACAGCCTCGCAGACTAGACGTGATGACAGTGAACACATCACAATATGTACAACTGAACTCCGCAAGGTCTCAGTCCCCAAATCCAGAGGGTGGACATTTGGATTTGGCTTAGCTTGCGGTGTAGTGATAGTCACAAGACATTTTGTGGAGACAGTAAAACTAGACAAGGAGGTGACAGCAGGGCCTTGTCTAACCAAATATCCCTGCTCTGTAAACAAACCAGCACAGAGGCAATCTTAAAACCCTCAGACAAGTAAGCTGATCTTTTAACGCCAACATAATTTTAGCTTTACCTCTAGATGGATAAAGCATTCAGCTACATCATGGTAAATAAACATAGGCTATGTAACTGAAATAATTTGGCAGGAGAATTACAAAAATAAGAATATAATCACTTAACTGTAGAGCATGCTATATTGTAGGTGGATTCAACATACAAAAAGGGACTAGCATGCAAAGGAAACCTTGACATTAGTATCACAGCAAAAACAAAATCCTTTACATTTAGTGAAGATATCAATGTTTACGGGGTGGATGCAGGGCTATGACACACATGCAAGACAGATGACCTCATTCCATAACACGACATGCTGCGACAAAGAAGAAAATAACTGGGATGCCATGACAGGGGCTGACAAAAGGTATGCTGAGGTGGTAATGGTGAGTTGACTTTGTGTGTGTGTGTGTGTATGTGTGTGTGTGTGTGTGCATCCGGTGAGTCAGTGAAGGTATGCATAAAGAATGTTATGATGACCATAGATCTCATGACATGTTTAAAAGTGGTGAAAACTATGTTCAGAAACAAACCGATGTGTTTCTGGATGAGAACTGAAAGAGATATGGACACACAAGAAATAAATCCAGGCACAAACAGGCACGCGCACACACACACACACACACACACACACTGAGCACTGTTGGGGAGGAGGCTGGGCAGAGGTGAGGAGGAGCGGAGTGATGAATGAGTGCAATGGCAGAGGGATGGGTGTCATGAGGGAGAAAATTTCCACTGAATTCACTGGAAAGGAGGAGTGGATTGAGAGAATGATGGATGACAGCTGTGTGTGTGTGTGTGTGTGTGTGTGTGTGTGTGCGTAAGTATTTCTGGATGGGACACTGAGGCATGGACGGCATTAGCTGGGTGATGCTGAGGCACAGGATGGGTGACTGCAGACGCCTATGAGAGACTTTCGACGGGGATGCCAGGGATTACCTGTGTGTGAGGGAGGGGGCGACCCAGGGCCGAGGGGCTGGTGGCAGGGAGGCCAACTCTCCTCCTCTCCTCCTCCAGCGCCCGGGTCAGCTGTTCAAACTGCACCTCCTGCTCCCTGACCGACTCCAGCAGAGCCGCTGCACTCTCACACTGCTCCATACACACTACACGGCCCCAAGTGGAGAGAGGGGGCGTTACACACACACACACACAAACACAAACACACACACGCACGCACACACACACGCACGCACACACACACTCACAGCTATAGGCACGTCCACATAAAATCAAACCAACTGAAGGAGGAATTTATGGACCTGATGTTTAACTGACAAGAGAAATTAATCACATCTGATATCTGCTAACAGACATTTTGTTTGGTGGCAGTGATACTAATGGATGTCCTTTTGAAAACTTTGCTTGAGGTTCTACTCTACACCAAATATAGCACGACAACAGAAATTTTAGTTCTAATTACTAATGTTAATTGTAATTTTTAGCTGGCTAAGCAAATGCTAGTAGGAAGTGCTGCTTGTGGCCATTGCTAATACAAGACGCTAGACAACGGGTTTGAAGTGAGGTGTTCTTTTCCTGAGAAAGTGCTAAAAACACAAAGCTATCGACGCTGTCTGGATGCACTTCTCCTCTGTTGACAGTAATGACAAAAATACAGTTCAGTTTTAGTAACTGGTTAAAAAAACCCGTGTTTTTCTTCTTCTTTTTCTTCAAAAGTGAAAATAATTGTTAAGCTATTCTTGTCTTTGTAATTATTCAACATTCTGTGTATCAGCAGCACAGTATATAGCTTGACAGATGTTTGTTTGTTGTACCACAGCTAGAGGACAAGCCCTGTTTTCACATGCAGACTTGCACCTCTGTACATTCTGCAGAAAGGCTAACATCATCATACAAACACCTGTCTTTACAAGGAGACATTTACACGTGCATCAAAACAAAAACATAACAAAAACACGTGTGCAGACAAACTGCAGAGGGGCTCACAGCCTCAGGCCATGTCCACACTAAGCCGGCTCTCCTTCAACATCCAACAGTCCATTACAAATGTCCTTTTTGAAAACAGAAAACTCACAGCACAGTCAGTTACATGTAGAGATTCTCTATCCAAAAACTGTCGAAAGCTGTGCTCTCTAACAAGTTTTATTTTGCATTACGTAAGTATGATAGGCTTGCTTTGTTTACTTACTACTGATGGAAGGCATTGCTGCTCTCGCTGACCTTTAACAGGAGTCAGACCTTAAAAAAATCTGTCTTATAAGCTGGAATATTGTGGCGTAACTCAGGAGAAATTATTGCTCTCATGAGGAAAGAACCACTCTGAATCTTCCTCTACTGGGTATACCAAGGAAGACAGCGTCCATATTCACCATATTTTTGAACTTTCATGAATTATACTCAGATTTCCATTTTTCTGTGAACATAATTAACAAAACAAAAAGGCATTCTTTTACCTAATGTCGCTTGAATTTTGAATTGATTTGGAATAAGTATTAAATTGCAAAACTGAAATATTTGCAAAAAGTATAACCAAGGCTTTAGTTGTTGTTTTTTTTTGTTTGTTTGTTTTGAAATCAGAGTTTAGGGATAAACTGATGAAGCCGAGGAAGAGAGGTGTGAAAAAACGAATGCGGTTAAGTGTGGATGCACGATGAAATGCATTATTTCAGTCAATACCAATAATTATTTCAATATACATCCAATAATTATATATTAATAATTGTAATTTAAAGGCTAATATTTGCTTATGTGAAATGTGAACAGTCCAGAATGCTAATAATTAGCATGATGCTAATCTCTTTTAATCACCAATAAGCACAGTGTGCAGTTCCTGTGTACTGTGTGTGTCTCCTCACTCACGACCAGGTGTGCAACCAGACCTTTCTGTGTTCTTGCTATATGACAGGCTAGCTTTGTTTACTCCCACCAATGTAAGGGGCTTTTTCTTTCACTGACCTTTAATGGGAGTCTGACCATAAAAATTTCTCCAATTTCCCCTCAGGGACCAATAAAGCAATTCTGATTCTGATTTGTGTTTTACATGGATTGAAATTTAATTGAACATCTTTTTATATTTATATTGAGGAAAAATATTCTGCAATAATTAATGTTATTGTCTTACTGGATGGAATATGGGTGTTTTGGATTTGCTCGGCTTAGTATGGACAAGTCCTCAGGCAGACAATCACAAATACACACCTGTGGGCGTGGCTCTGTAGAAGAGGTGAGAGATCACGCCAAGGTCAGAGGTTGAGCTCTAGTTGCAAGGGCTCATGAGTAGAAGGTCACCAAACCACCAAGCCCAGAAAGAGGGAGGAATGAACTGCAAAGACAATAACCAGGAGAGAGCAGGAGAATGTTTTAGTGGTTGCTGTAGAAAAACAGCAAGACAGTGAGAATACCGTGCAAATGTGTCAAAGGGCCTGTGTTTGCTCTGTAAGCACACAAACACACTGAGGCACAGACACATATGGCAGCCCCAGTCTTCAGACACACCCTATATTTACTCAACACTTGGCCTGCGTACAGTAGCTAGTAGCTGCGGGAGGCTGACCAACCTGCAGCTCTTTTTCTGGGCCAGAGAACATACACTGTCAGCATAAAGGGAAAAAGAGAGACTGGGGAAGACGGAGGAAAAAAACAGCTTCCCAATCTAGAGCAAATATCTTCCGCTCAGCTCCTCTGTTTCTTCTCCAGCATCAGCTCTCCCTATTTCTTCGGCTTTTCCCCTCTAATTAGTCTTCGTCTTCCTCTGCTTATACTCTCTTTCACTCCACTTGCCTTGCTGTCTCCCTTCTTATCTGCCTTTTTTTCTCTCTCTCCCTCCCTCTGTCTCTCTTATCTTGGTTTTGTGGTGTGCTCTAGTAGTCACAGAGAGACAGAGGCGTTGTTAAATCAAAGCCAAACAAGTGGAGACTCGATGTGTAATTCCCTGATAAACCCTCAGCAGCAGCCAGGCTCCTCGGCAGTCCTGGCTTTAAAGGTTATTGTACCCAAGCGTTGCAACACACACACACACACGCACCTGCATGACCGGTTGGACAAGGCAGAGGAGGGGGGACCAAATTTCACTGTGCCTCTGTCTCGGTTTCTCAGTGTCTCGCTGTCTTGTGAACATACAAACTTGACTAAAAATTTGGACCGTATGAGCAGACAGAGAATCAAACAAGGACCTGCATTTGCACTTACGGCAGCAGGTGTGCGTGCCAAATGTAGAGTGCCAACAAGTGCAATTAAGGTGAAGAGCAGAACAGAAGCGTATTGAGTGTGAGAGGAGAGAGGGAGAGAGGAGGGTGAGCAAGTGAGTCACAGTTTCACCTGCGGAAACCTGATAAAATTAGGAGAGAGCCGGAGAGAGATTCATGATGATGTCACTGCTGTGTCCTGTTCCTGTCTGTCTAATGACTCAGACAGAGAGACACACACACACACACGCGCGCGCGCACACACACACACACACACACACACACACACACACACACACACACACACACACACACACACACACACACACACACACACACACACACACACACACACACACACACCTCTTTGCTTACTTAAAGAAACATTCATGAATTAAGGTGTGCCCAGTGTGGGAAAAGGGGGAGGGAAGGAGGTGGACTGATGAGAAAACGATGAGCGGCTTTGTATTTCACAAGATAAGGGGGTTTTTAGCTGAAACTTAAAATCTTTCAGGAACTGAGGTCAGGATTAGTAGGAAGTCATGATGTCACATACTGGTGACATCACAACCCCCCCTCACCACACACACACTCCTCTGCATAATTGCTGTTGTGCCCTGGAGCCATAACCTCCCACCTGAGCAAGCCACAGACTGCTGTCCTGTAAAACATTATGCCCATATATGGTCAGAGCCAACACAGGACTACAGACCGCTACAGAAAGCTAGAGAGACAGAGATGGACAAGCAAACATATAAAACAAGGAGAAAGATAGGCAACTAAAAGGGATAGAGGAAGGGGGAGGGAGACAGGGAGAAGGAGAGGAGGGGGAAGCAGATAAGGAAAGGAGTGCGGAATTAAAGATAAAAGCAGATCTCGCATTCCAGGCATTGTCTCTAGCCAACACACCACAGCGGCCCACCCACTCATTGACTAAGGAAAAAAAAAAAAAAAAACAACAACTTTGCAGGACATAATCATTTAGTGCTCTCTGCATACTGTGGAGCATTTCAAGGCAAGCTGAAGGGTCACAGTGATCCCAACTAAAACAGACCCATATACAAAAACATTCCATAATTTGATACCACATAAACAGCATATCACTCTCCATCCTCTATCTTAAACACACCATGTAACTGTGAGTATAATTAACATTCTACACGCTATCTTATTTCAGTAATGAGCTTTGCTGTCATTGATACAAGACAGATTATCAACTGTGGTTGATATTTCTTGGCCATGTATACTTGGGAATGTGATGCTGTGTGTGTCTCTAGGTGTGTATGTGTGTGTGTGTTGTGTGTATTTTTCAACCACAGCCAGAGGAGGGAATGTGCAGCTGTCAGTCCAGGGAGGTTGGTGGAACAATGAGAAGTTTGTGCAAGGGAGCGCAAGTGTGAAAAGAGATGTAGATCGAGAGAGATTGGGGCTCTGCATGGGTCGGTCCACATGCACATTTTGTGATTTTGTGTGTGTGTGTGTGTGTGTGTGTGTCATGGTGGGGGGTGGGTACTCCCTGTGTGCACAACTTCACGCCCAACTCCTGCAGCACCCTGGGCTCCACCCACCTCTCCTCTCTAACAGTTGCTAGTTTTGGCCTTGACGCCTTTTCGGAAGTCAGCTGTGGGTTTCGTTGAACAATGAAAACAACACCACCGTTGCATTCCGAGTCCCCCTTCCCCTTCTAGCCACTTCCTGAGAAACAGGATGTTATGGATTCACCATCAGAGATGAGTAAATGGACAGTAGGGCTACGAACCAGTACATTACCACAGATAAATAAACCATTAGAAAACCCAGCTGTTTCCCCTATAGGACACATGTTTGGTAAACCACCCACTGATAATTGTCTTCTTGCATTAACAGAGACTGTTTTGCGGTGAAAATCCCCTCCAGTCAATATGCCGATCATACGACCACAAACCACTTCCCCTTTTGCCAATACTCTTCTCTGTCTACTGTTCACCGTTCCCCTTTTTCTGCAATATCAGTCCTAAACAATCCTGATGAACTTCTGCATAGCCAAACCATCCGGTTTTCACTTTTCATTTTTGCTAATGTTGCTTGGTTCAATTACACCAGGCAGTGTTCCAGCAATCTTCCCAGTTCAATCAGCCTACTTTCTCTGCCCTTTTCTAAAGAAGGAAAAAAAACATCCAGGTAGTGCATCTGAGAAAAATACGGAAAAGTAGCAAAACAAAACTCAAGCACAGAAAGAGAGAAAACACTCAGACACACACCACGTATCCCAAACCTTCATCAACTACACTGTAAGAATTAAGGATCTGTGTAGCCAAGCGCACAAATATAACACACCATCAGCAGCAAAAGTACCATGGTTTTGAAATGAAGGCTGAGAAAGACATGTGAGCATGTTTCTGAACAACCAAACAAACAACAACAAAAAAAGATGGTACGGTCTGCTTTCCCTGAATCAACAGCAACAAATTGTCAAAATATCAAGCAAGAGTGCCTTCAGGTCAATAACACACATGCACCCACACAACTCTCCAACATCTGATCCCTTCCTGACACACCACAAGTCACATCGTTCCATCTGATTCTGGGCCATCAGTCAGCATGACTCACTCAACCCTGTCAGAAGACATCTGCGATCATACACACATGTAACCGACAATACAGCCTTTGTGAACTTAATGACTCTCTGCTCAATGCAATCGAGACCTACACCTGCCACCAGCTGGAAAACACACTGAAGGATCACACAAGGTGACAATGCACATCTGTTTATGGATTTCGAGGTAAGTGACACTGCAGTTTGCTGATAAGCCAGTGTGATGGCACTGGCATTAGTTTGAGCAGAGTGTGCCTTGTAATGGGCTTGAAGCGTTAGCTCCACTAATCCATTTACCTCCCAACACATACACACATGTTAACATGCACGCATACACACAGACATGCATAGGCCCACTGTGGATTAGGCCACACACCTCAAAAGCGCACTCAAACAACTGCAGGTGGCCCTGGAAGCATGCATCAACAATCAAACACTGACTGGCAGAGGCGTCTCTAGGAACGGCTGATACGTGTGTACTGGCACTCACACACACTGTTATTAAGTACATCTGCAGCACATGCGAGTGAATAACAAAAGCAACTAAAGGACAATCCCTCACCCAATGATTAATATGTACATAAACAGAAATTAGATTAGTCTTAGACCTGCATGAAAGACACTGAATTACACATTTGCCCGCATGAAAACAATGGTTACAAGGGAAAACGCGGCCCGTTTGCTCATATTCACAGCGCAGGATGACAGTTATCCCCACCCAGCTTTTTTTCCCCGACCAAAACGAGTTCACACAGGAGCCACCCAACAGGTTCACAAGCTGACAGACAGCCCTGCCTGTCTGACGGACAACAACTCCAAGCCCACCACCCCTAAACACACAAACAAGCTCAGAGAACCAGCAGCTCCTCAAACTAGTGGAGAGGTTTCCAGTTACTCTGTGTGATTACTTTAGACAACAGTCGTCTCATCTGACCCTGTAACTGCCACCTTGTCCTCTCCGGTTAAGAAAAAGGTATTTCCCTGAGGGGTGCGAACCAAGAACACGAACTGAAACAACAGAGACGTTAATTAGGTCAACGCACAAAAATTGTCCACGGGGGAAGCAAACACTGTCTACTTCAGTGCTGTACGGCAGCCTCGTTATAAAATAGCACGGCTGATGAATTTTGACTGTTCATACAAAAGCCTTCCAGCAAGCCCAGTGATGAACGATCAAGAGTTTCTTACACCACTTGGGCTGGCATTTCCCTGATCTCACAAGAATCACAGTTTGGTGTATTGATTAGCT
The DNA here is from genome assembly GCF_902150065.1 of Myripristis murdjan. Classification (NCBI taxonomy): domain Eukaryota; kingdom Metazoa; phylum Chordata; class Actinopteri; order Holocentriformes; family Holocentridae; genus Myripristis; species Myripristis murdjan. The sequence goes on from NC_043989.1 coordinate 23,437,869, forward strand.
AACGTAAGCTAGCTATCTAGGGCAGCAGCAATGAGCAGAGTTGGCAGCACAGCATCGCTAGACAACACAGACCAGAGAAAGCCATGATAACACATTGGTATAAAAAAGGCTCGCAACGAACAAAAGACTCACACATGGAGTGTTAGGCTACATCCAGGATAGCGTCTACGCTGCCGCTCCGATAAATAAAACTGCGCATCCGAGATGAAATCAACGCGATAGGCTTGCTCGGTTGCTTGCTCAGCAGCCTTATGACCTGTTTTAGCTGTCTAGCTAGCATCACAATAACCTACATATAAGGTTAGCCGAGGGAAAACAGAGCGAGCAGCCAAGCTAGCGTTAGCATTGCCGTGCCACTGCCAAGCAAAGCAACCAACACTACACACAGCTGAGCGGCCTTCCCTGGCTAATTTACACTCTTTTACCTGCCTCAACAACATGGTAAAGTACTCGGTTTAACATATGGGTTCATTAGTTACCAAAGGCAAGAGGACGGAGACTCCAGGTTTTGGTCTTTGGTGTGTAACGTTACCGTTAGCTTCGGCGCTAGTTAGCTAGCTGATTAGCTTTGGAAAGTCGTGCTGATATGCTGTCGATGTGACCACTCCTTGCCAACGCTGCAGTGCACCAGTTATCAGTAAAACCCCGTACCGTTACACCAACCCCGTGTGAATGTCTCAGGAAAGACTTACATATTCGTGTAGCTTGCCCCGACCCTCTCCGCCGTATTCCTTTTAATGTTTTTTTCGTCTTTTCCCCTCCTTTCCTGGGTTCTCGGTCAAGCTCGTTAGAGACGAGGCAACATCACCGAGTTTTCTATCAAAGAGAGGGCGGGATCAACGAGCCGTTTACCGTAAATACGGCGCAAGCCAAATTCCTCTGTTCTCATACAGGTGTGTCACAAGTTGCGAGACGTCCAGTCATTCGCTGGTCTAGACGTTATCAGTCAGATGCACAGGAAATCGACTCCCTTTAGTCTTGATTGTACTCCGAGTCAGGTTAAACACACAGCGACTGATTCAAAAACACGCTTATACAGACTATGGTCGTGATCGTGGTGCACTAGTAGAATATGTTGTATGTTTTCCCCCGCCCCTGCTCCCCTCCCATTTCCTCCCCCTCTCTCACTCAAATCCTGATGTCATTTAATTGATTGCCTCAGAACAATAGCCTAAGGGAAGCGGCATTTCTGTGGGAAATCTAACGGCATTCAATAGTAACGTGATACACTAGTGACTATGATTTGCTCCAACTTGTTTCCCTTTACACTGACCGCGTCCGTCATCATCATAATCATTTGATTTCTGTGTCATGAGTTACCACATAACTATTTTGGGGTCATTGCCACGATTACCCATCGGCCAAACCTCACATATTCTTTCTTATTTTATCTGATTTTACATAAAACAGTGACATCAATTAATGTCTTTCTTTAAAACCTCTTTATACCTTGCATTTCCCGTTATTCTCTCTGCACACTTTGGTTTCAATCAAATATTTGAGTGAAACCTAAAGGCAAAGAAGTGGACTCAACATAAACAGTAAATCAGTGTGGGGTTAGTGGAAAGAGGAACAATGCAAGGAATTTCCCCTTGCTTCCTGAAGAGTCCCCAGCAATGCTCATGAGTCAGACATGTGTCACAGTAATCACCACAAACAAAAACAATGCTGCACTCTAGAGGTCCAAACTGCAAAAGCCCTGAATTGGAGGTTGAAAGACTTCATTACATCAAACTTGTTATGTGTTAGTGAAAAAAATCATATTTTATTCATTAAAAATTGCAGACTATAAATCAGTGGAGGAAATTCTCCACAAAATGATTATTGCCTAGTTTGAGACTGTCCAAGGCGTACAAAAAAGTGAAAAAGAGAACAAAACTACAACAGAGAGGACAGGAGGTAGGTTGCTTTTGTAACGTACAAAGAAAACAGAGAGAGAGATGCAAGAAAAGAAATATCCCCCCATTATGCTGCGTGTACAGCAAACTATACAGTGAGCCAAACATTATCTGTTTCAGACAAATAACAGTGGTCAGAATGACAATCACAAGTATGAGGCTGAGCCTATAAATCTGTCTATTGCTATCAGTTGCTTGCTGTGAGACTACTCAATTCAACTCAAATTCTTTTAAAAGAGACACTTTTACATCAACACTTTCAGCCTGACATTTTCTTTCTACTTTTTTTTTGACATTTTTTTAACACACTACCTTCATTGGCAAACCTTGCGGCAACAAATTGGTACAGTAAACAGAAAGCTGAACAAGCAATCCCAATCCATCGGTTTCAACAGAAAACTGCTTAAAAGTTGTTTTCCAAGAACCTGAAGTGGTAGTGCAGGTGTTGCACTGAAAATTTATTTCCCCAATGAAACTGTTGTCCCTGGCGGTTTTTCTTCACCTCGATCTCACATCAGGCAAGAAAATACTAAATCTTTTCAGTTTTTGTGGGTTGTTTTCCTATCACTGTTTTTTTTTTTTTTTTTTTTCATACAATTGTGGAACTGAAAAGACAGAAAGTTACCTAATTATTATTTCAAATTACTCTTTCGAATTACTATCTCAAATTTGATTTGAACTAGTTAGAGCTAATAACTGCTCATTTCCACCCACTGCTCTTCTGGCCAGCCTGGAGGGGCAATCCTTCATCTTTTCCATTTTCCCCTTTTGGCTTCTGGAGAGTTTTTTCTTGCCCACTATGAGGGTTCAGGCTGAGGGTGTTGTTTTGTCTTCTATAAACTAAGGACCTGTAAAGCCATTTCAGATTGTGACTGAGGACTCTGAATAAACTCCAACTTGACCGTAAACCACAAGCGTCCATTGATTCTACAAGGAAGCTGTTGGATTCTATATTAGCCTGGTATTTATAAAGCACATTTTCCCTCATAATAATTTCATTCTGCAGTGGCAAAACAACAATGCACCAGGGACATAATGAGGACGCTGGGAGGAAACCCATTTATCATGTCATGAAAAACTGCTGAGAAACAATGTCCCTTAAAGGCGTTTCATCATTGTCCGACCGCGGTGTCAGAGCACCCCGTTGCTGGTGTGTGTGATCATGTGCCTGCGTAGGTTGCTGGGGTTGTTGAAGCTGGCGGTGCACTGCGAGCAGGTGTACGGTTTCTCCCCAGAGTGAGTCCGCAGGTGGATCTTCAGGCTGCCGTTCTGTGTGAAGCGCTTGCCGCACTGGAGGCAAGCGTACGGCTTCTCGCCGGTGTGGATGCGCATGTGGATGCTCAGTGTGGTCTTGTTGACAAAAGACTTGCCACACAAGGCGCAGGGCACGGGTGACTCCCCGGTGTGGCTTGCCCGGTGTAGGATCAGGTCTTCGCGGCTGAGGAAGCGCTCCCCGCAGAAGCTACAGTCCAGGGATTTGTTGGCGACATGGGAGAAGACGGGGTTCTGCTGCTGAGGGAACTGGCTGACGTGGCTCAGGTGAATGCCTTTACCATCACCCCCCACTGGTGGTTTCACTACAGGGGTCAGTGATGATGAAGCCATTTGGGTGGGCTGGCTTCTCTCCAAGTGACCATTTCTCGCCAGCCCCACGTCGTTATCCTGTATCCCTCTCATCAGAGGTCTCTCATTAGTGCCACTGCTGAAACTCAGGAGACCATCATGACCGATGGTGGGGTCAGGCGACAGCGAGCTGAGAGCCCGCAGTTCAGAGGCAGTGAAGAGGCTGTCGTCTCCCTCCAGAGGCCCCTCCCCTCGACCATGGACGCTCACGATTCGCAACCCTTCATTATCATCTGTCATGCTGGAAGAACCCGGGGTTTCTAAATTTGGAGTCTCTGTGGCGACGCTGCTCTGCGTGCTGCTGTTTCCAAAGTCATCCTGAACCTCTGCAATGACCAACAACAGTGATATCATGAATCACATATTAGTCACATGAGGTTGGTTGCATGTGAAGCAACATTGGCTGATTTGTGTTCTAGAGGCAAACAGACTTCTTGAAATTTAATCAGTGGTGTGTCAGAAAGCCTCTGCCTTGCTGACAAGCTCTTGAGCAAGACATTCCCCCCAGTCCCATGCCAGCCCCAAAACACTCACCCTAGACACTAAACCTAAGATCTGTGCATTCTCACCAGCCACGATCAGGTTTGATGGTGTCCCATTACCATATGAGACAAATGAAGCAAGGGCAACCGAGGAAACTAAAGCACTGGCTTAGATCGTAACTAAACCCCAAAACCAAATGTCTGTGAAGCCTGACATCTTATCATAAAAACAGAGGATACTGAGTCTTTGGAGGCAGATGATGTCACCACCTGTCACACTTTCACAGCATGTGACATCGCCTGCCACTAGTCCAGCCCAGTCCCCTGATTTTCACCATCACATGTCAGGTTTCACAGAGATTTGAGTTTCAGCTTCAATTACTCTTTGAAAGTAAGTGCCCAGCAGGTGCTGTGATACCAAAATTTACTCGACAAGTGTGGTGTCAGAGGAGTAAAATTACTAGAATAATAATAATAAAAATAAATAAAAAAATAAAAAAATAAAAAAATAAAAAAATACAGGCTTACAGGTCCAAACTAACTGGCTAAAAGTCAAATTACTGTGAGTTAACATTTCATTATTTTAAAAAAATGTAAATGAAAAAGATGTGAATTTGCCACATTTTGTCTGAAAAAAAAAATGTATCTGCTATTTATATTGGGCTGCTTGACTATGAAGTTATAAAAAGGAAAACATGAGAAAATAAACCATGGCTTTTAAGTGTTCTCCCCTACAATATAACACAAAGCTGATGTAACATGAAAAAGTAACTTCTCAGGAAAATACGCACCTTTTCCAAGTTTGCCATTCTTTTGAATTAGTCTTGACTGATTATTACTTTTCATTCATTCATTCATTTACTCATGTTTGAGTTTATTTGGCCAGTTTTGCCCACAGGGCTCTGATTACAACATAATAATAGTAACACAATGCAGAGTTAAACAATGCAAACTGCAAGCTGTACTAACAGGTGCAAGTCCTGGTCAGCAGCTGGCTGATATAACCTTTCAAAACAGGTTAGTTAAACAGTCTGACGCTTCACGATGCTTCTGTTGATGTAACTGACTTGGCTTTTAATTGACGTTTTACTGTTTTCACCAGGATATCAACTAAGCAGTTAGAAACTCTGATCTATAATAAAAAATAAAGTCTACAGTAAAAATAAAGTAAGATTACAAAAATATTAAGCCTGGAGCACCTCCTATCCTCCATGGTTGGTGCAGTGGAAAAGGAAACAACAGGCAGAACCTGAACTTCACAGGCTCTGGCAGGTCCATGGTTAAGGAATGTTCCAGGTTGACCCTTGACTGAGGTATTTAGGGGCAAGTATCACATTATCAATATTATGAACAACACTACTCACCTGTAACAGGTCTGCATCCTCCAATGTCATCCTCGTCCTTGATCAAGATGACATCTGGGCTCTCCACTACTGCACACTAACACGTTGAGACAAAAATACACATGCATGAGCACACAAAACATTATGTACAAAAACATGTAACCTGTTCTGTAAAGCCTGCACTCTACTCACCTCCACAGTGTTGGTGGAGGAAGTCTTGTCCTCTGATGGTATGGTAACAGCAGCAGCATCCTCCACAGCCTTTTGGGCCACTGTTGGCTTTACATGGACTAAAGTGAGGAAGAGTAGTGACAGAGGATGAAGAGCTGGGTTGTATGGTTAAAGAGGTAACCTGGCCTTCACATTAGGGCTGGCCAATATATCAGAATTATACTGATATCATGATATGAGACTAGATATTGTCTGGGTTTTGTATATTATAATATTGCAAAATGGCATCAGTGCTGTCTTTTCCAGGTTTTAAAAGCCTCTACCTTGGCTATCATATCAGCCTTACAAACAACTGTTCATTTGTTATCTTGTGTGTAAATAATTTATATGTTAAGTACCAATAGCCATCAATGCAATAACGTCCCAACATCAGTACAGAGGTATTCTATCAAAGATATTATGTCCACATCGCCCAGCCCAACTTCAAAATATAATCATGTGTTAGATCTTTTTATTTTCTTTTTTTTTTTTTTTTTTTTTACAGTATTTCCATATGACACAAATTAATTCAATTACATTTCCGTCTTCATTCTGCGACCAAAGTATCCCTTTTGCTTGATTCATGAGTTATATTTAAACATCAGCCACCAAGGGAACTTGATGATTTACTTTTTAAAAGCACATGCATGAGTGATAAGTTTTATTTGTAACTTTGGAGCCCGGAAGTCAGAGCTTGCACTTGAATGCAGCGTGCAGCCCCCCGTTAATAACAAGTCAGTGGTGTCAGTGTCAGTGTAGCCGGATACTTGGGAGGGCGTTACTTGACCCCAGTGTTATAATGCGCTCCGCTGGGTTGGAGCATTACCTAGTGATTTGGTCCGCGGTTTAGGGACGCTCGCCCTGGCCAGAGAGAAGCGGCTGGCCGGTCGAGAGGCATTCGTCCTGGTCTGGAGCCTCAGCGAAAACAACTCACTCCTCATCACCTTCATCCTCATCCTCAGGGCTTCGTTTTCCTTCAGGCTCTGCGAGATCTGCAGGCGCAGCGCCGCCGAGCTCTCCGAGAACAGTTGGCTGATTTCGGCCACCGCCGCCTTCGCCAGGACGTCCATTATTGACAGCAGCTGCGCCTCCAGGGTCAGGCTGGTCGCCGGCATGTCCGTCGACATGTTTTCGCTTTGCTGCCGGTGGGAATAATGGAGGAAAACAGCGCGATACAATCGGTAGGATAGCTAGCTTACAAAAGGGGCGACTGTACACACAATGGCCTTTCCGGTGGCAGAACATCGATTACCGTAATCCCTGGAAAGCGGAGACATTGCAATTTCTTGGTTGAAGTTGCGTCGTATTTACTGTGGTCACAGTCGCTGTTAAAGTTTCAAGAATAAACGTATGAATAACGTGACTAACACTGAAAAGTAACAAAAAAATAAGTGTTGATGACTTTTTTTTTTGTTTATCTGCCCTTATGTTTGACACTGTGCTTCGTACCTTATTTGTTTTGTTGCGTCGCCTTTTGAGTTGAGTAGCCTTAAGGTAATTGTTTGTTTTCGGTCAGAGAATATTATGACTGATTGGATATATATATTTTTAATCTAATATCATGTATGAAATTTAAGAGCTGTATGGTCAAATTGTTGTTACTATGTACACGTGACCGGAAAATAAGGTAAACTAAAATACATTTTAAAAGGACAAAAATAATCCAGTGAATCGGTACAGAAACTGCTGAAGTGTTGTGTTCATTGTATTCATTGGAATTTGAATCAAAGCCTAATGTATAATAGTCCAGTAATTTTAGGCCAAAATTGGGGTCAACCTAGGACAAATTGCAAGAGAAGCAAACTCAACTGATTTTGTATCCTCAGTTTGTCCTGAGTGAGGGAAAAAAAGTCCCAAGGAATCCCATTGGTGGAAAGTTTTGAAAATCACCTACTTATGACCACATATTACCAAAAAACACTGTTTTTAACACACAGGGGAAAGGGGTTCCAAATTTTACTTTCAGATATCACTATAAAAATTCACAAGTTGATTACACACACAAAGACAAGAAAAAAAGTCAATTACAAGTTCTTTGAATTATTCAGTTTACACATGCATATCACACATTATCTGATTTGATATGCGCTAATAAGGAATATAAGGAATAAATGCCAGAAGAGACATTTAAACAGTGAATTAAAAGGTTACTATATATATAGTAACCTTGAATGAAAATGTTACTATATAACAGTGAATTAAAAGGTTACTATATATATAGTAACCTTGTAATTCACTGTTTAAATATTTGTTCTGGCATTTATTCCTTATATTCCTTATTAGCGCATATCAAATCAGATAATGTGTGATATGCATGTGTAAACTGAATAATTCAAAGAACTTGTAATTGACTTTTTTTCTTGTCTTTGTGTGTGTAATCATCTTGTGAATTTTTATAGTGATATCTGAAAGTAAAATTTTGAACCCCTTTCCCGTGTGTTAAAAACAGTGTTTTTTGGTAATATGTGGCCATAAATAGGTGATTTTCAAAACTTTCCACCAATGGGATTCCTTGGGACTTTTTTTTCCCTCACTCAGGACAAACTGAGGATACAAAATCAGTTGAGTTTGCTTCTCTTGCAATTTGTCCTAGGTTTTTTCATAAAATGACTGGACTATAAAGTCTGAAGCAGCTAGAGAGAATTATATTCCTCAGTGACATTATTTTCATGTTAGCAGTTTTTTGTTATTCATACAATTTTTTAAATACTTTGCAATATTACTACACATCATATGCTTAAATAATCTCCAACTAATGCATGACTGGTGATGTTTTAAAGCAGTGATGTTTTAACGTCCCTTAACTGATGATTGATTAAGTTTTATCTAATCCCATAAAGTCATGGTTAATTGATCATTTGTTAATGGTGAGCAACAGGGAGTCATGTTACACCCTGCATTAATTCATGCAATAAAACAGCAGGAATCCTCCTATTATGTTTGGGGTCAATTTGATCCCAGCCAGTGTTTAACGTCTCTAAATAAATGATTAACATCTTTTTTTTTTTTTTTTTTTTTTTTTTTGCTTCATATTCAATGAGTTTTCCTAATGTAATGGGTACTACGAGTAAACATGAAATTCACATGATATGTTTTCAATGACCTGTATACACTTTGTAATGCATCGGTTATAAATAACAAAAATCTGTACTTAGAAATAATATAAAGCCATTAAAACACCAAAAATTAATATTTCTTTCCAGTTTTAGGTCAATCAGTGAGATTTTATGGTGATTTGCATATTTTTCCATAGTTGTGTAATAGGAATACTGGATGTATAAGTGGGGGTGGGAGGGGGGGTTATGTTTTATTTAAATGGCTATTTACGTTGTCAAAAAAGAAACCAAGTACAAACATGAAAGATGTTTGTAAATTTGAACAAGGGGGGTTAAACATATGATTTGTATCCTTTCCAAAAAATTTATGATGTATTCTAAATTAAACACTCTCTCTCTCTTTCTCTCTCTCTCTCTCTCTTTCTCTCTCTCTCTCTCTTTCTCTCTCTCCCTCTCTTTCTCTTCCTCTCTCTTTCTCTCTCTTCCTCTCTCTTGTCCTCTCTGACTCTCAAACATGCAGACAAATAAAAATGATCCTGTTCATTATCACATTGTTGTCATATTTCATGTTTCCAGCATTGGCCTGTGAGTTGTGGGCCTTCACAAACTCATGAAATTACTGATGTACATGTCACACATACATCACATCGTGACTTTGTTTATTATCCTCTATGAATACACAACAAATGTAATAATCATACATTTCTGTTCCATGGGCTCAAACAGCCTTATACAGCAACACAACAGTGGCAATCACAGCATAATAGGCACACTTCCAATTTTTTTATTTTTACAAAATATAGTGCACACATGAAAATCTGAGCTCATATGTTAACTTTACATAGACAGCATTTGAATATGGTTGACCTGTTTTACCACACTCTTATGTTGTACCCATAATTCCACACTAATACCAAACTATAAGACTTACTCATTGTGGTAACTCATAAACAGCCCTTTCCTTTTGGTCTTTTCAGTCTTTTGTTTGCTGCCACCTCCTTTCTAGGCCTCCGCTCCGACTGCCACCCCTCCATCTCCTTCCCTCTGCTCATTCTCTCCATCCTCCTCCATCCCAGCACTCATTAGTACCTCTTCCTCCGCCCCTGTTCCCTCTCTCTCAGCCTCAGCAGCATTTTCTCCCTCTTTCTCCTCATGGTTATCTCCCATCCTGTTCTCAGCAGCAGCCTCTCCCTCGTCCTTCTCCATCTGTCGCTCCTCTGCCGCTTTGTCTCCATCCTCTCCTCCCTCCTTTGCAGCTTTTTCTTTCTCCTCCTTTTCTTTATCCTTCCTCTCTTTCTCTATTTTGGAAAGGCTCTGACAGAGGGACTGGACGTAGGTGAACACACACATGGGATCCGGGTGGTTACCCATCATGATCATATCAGACACCTCCAGAAGGGGGCAGCAGTCAGCCAGGGACCTGCAAGAGAAGTGAGGAAATGGAGCAGGGTGGGAGGGGCACAAAAGAAAGAGAAGAGGAATTAGTGACATTAGTCATATGCACAAAGTCCAGCAAATGAGTTAGTGAAAGAGAAAGAAGCAGGTGCTCTTACTCTGCAGATTTGAAGGCCAGGGTGAAGTTCTTCTCCCTCTCCTCTGGACTCAGGGAGGAGTAGTCGAAGGCATCGGGGAAGAAACGATGGATCAGGGCACAGAAGGCCAATCCATCGCACCAAGATGATGAGAAGTTCTCTATGTTGACACCCTGATAGAGTATAAGGTAAGAACATGACAATATGAACCGAAGCAATGCAGAGAGTGAGACACGTCTGCACCCAGTCCTGTTTATCTTATTGGTTAAAGACTGGTTCCAAATCTAGGGAACAGGTCTGGACATTACATTGTGAGGAGGTATAGACAGCTGACAAATGAAAGAGAAAGCCAACATAAAGTGTCAAAGAAATGTGAAACCAAAAGAGTATTCCTGCGCACACCAGGACACTAAGATTGACACTGTTTCATTGGTAAATTGCATTAAAACTACAAGGAGCAAACTACACATTTCACACGATTCTTCATCAGATTTGCTTATCGGGAGATTTTTAAATAAAATGATGTCAATCCTAGTATCCTGGTGTGCACTGGGATGCCTTTTGGTTCACTGAGTTTAATCTGCACCAGCTTGCCTCCAGGAGAGAAGTGTTGCTGTGCACTGGGTATTTTATTCATTCATTTATTCATTTATTTATTCATTTATTTATTTATTTAGTCTTAGTAAGGTATTAGGCCATCACAAATTGCCACAGCTTCAACTCTACTGGAGAGATGGAGCACCCTTCCTCCAAAAGACACTGCACATCAAGAAGGATATTATAGTCGGGCTAATATAGTAAAGCTCTCATTACAAAGACAGACACTTATTTGAGAGTTCAGTGGTGCAACAAAAAGCAAAAAAGGTGATGTGGGCAGATGAGTCATCCTTCACCATATTCTGGACACGAGAACACTACAGGTCTGAATGCTGGACTCCTTCAGTGAGGGGGTCCGCTGGCTCTCTTATGCTGTGGGGGGGCATTTTAGGGAAGGCCCCCTGCAAATGAATACAAAGTTATTCTGAGTGAATCCCCTTTATCTTTTGACGAAATATTTTTTTCCTGATGGGAGTGGTCTATTCCAGGATGACAACGCCTCCATCTACAGGGCACAAGGGCTCACTGAACGGTTTGATGAGGATGGAAATGATGTAAATCATTTGCTGTGGCCTTTACAGTCACCACCACCATCATCAAAACACCAAATGAGGGAATGTCCTTTTGAAGGAATGGTGTTCCATCCCTCCACTAGACTTCCAAAGACTTGGAGAATCTAAGATGTTTTGGTGGCTTGAGCTGGCCCAACACCTTACTAAGATAGCAGAAAAAGGGGGGGGGGTGGGGGTGAATGCTGCAGTGGGCTCAGTCTGTGGAATAGATGAACTCTGGTGCTCTTCAAGGGAAAAAAACGACAAGCAAGGTATAAAAGAGAACTGACTGTCAAGCTGTAAAGTTTGCTGCAGTCACGGAGGGAGATCCCGAGGCACTCTTGAGTGTGAAAATGTAAATTCCTTTATTCAGAAGGGAGACCCAACGCGTTTCGATGAGTTACATCTTCATCAGGGGTGTCGATGAAGATGTAACTCATCGAAACGCGTTGGGTCTCCCTTCTGAATAAAGGAATTTACATTTTCACACTCAAGAGTGCCTCGGGATCTCCCTCCGTGACTGCAGCAAACTTTACAGCTTGACAGTCAGTTCTCTTTTATACCTTACTAAGATATCTTATGTTGGGTTTTCCTTTAATTTGTCACCCGTCTATGGATGTCAGGCGTTAGACAGGGATTCTGTGATGCCCTCACCTCATAGTTGCGAGTCTTGTTACGGCACCACTGAAGCATCTTCTGCTTGATCGATGCTCCAGTAGCCATAGCCATGGACGACTTCTGAACTTTGAAGTTGCGGGGTATCGGTGTCCTAAGAACGTGACGATATTCCACAATATTACTCATGAAACCCAACAGTATAGAATATAATCTATCTGAGGTATAACATGTTTTGTTTTTTCAATGACTTACTCAGGAGCTCCTTGTTGGAACTTGGCAATAATGTCGTTTTTAGTGGATGCTCTGATAGAGCGCGCAGACATCTTTGGACGGGACATAGCAAGAGGTGTTGAGGAAGAGGGATTTGGGCCACTTTTTCTTTTGGTCTTCCCTTGCTTTTCTACCTCCTTGCTCTTCCCTTTGTCCTTCCCCTCTCCGGCTGCTTCTTTGCTTTGTTTTTTCTTATTATCTTTGTTATCTGCCCCCTTTGCAGCTTTCTCCTTCTCATCTCCCTTCCTCTTCTCCTCTGTTTTACTCTCCTCTGTCTTTTTTTCTACTTTGTCCTCTTTCTCTTTGCTTTCCTCTTTCACCTCTTCTCCTTCTTTCTCAATTTCTCTACTGTTTTTTTCTTCTACCTGTGCATCTTTCTTCTCTTCTTTCTCCCCTTCACCCTCTTTTTCGCTATCCAACGTTTCAGCGTCTCTCATGTCAGCATCAGTGGATGCTTTGTCCTTATTTTTTCCAGCCTCCTCAGCATCGCCTTTGCCATCCTTTGGTGTCTTCTCCGGCTTGGTATCTTTGGCACTGGCATCCTCTTCTCTTTGCTCTGGTTCTTTATCCCCACTGGCCGTCTCCTCTCCCTTCGTTTCCTGACCTTCCTCCTTCTCCTCCACTGAAGCCTCTGCTTTTGGTGCTTCAGGTTCCTCTGACCCAGGCCCTGTCTGAACAACAAGCAACAGAAACTGTTGTTTCGTTATTGCATCAGTACAAACTACTAGCAATGCACACTTTAATCCTACCATGTAAGCCTGTTATTTATTGTTGTAATAACTTAGGGTATTATCTTTATGTGCCATCATGTCAGCAGTATTAACAATATTGGTCTTTTATTAAATGTCAAACATTGGCCAATCATGCAATTTTGTGGCATGATGATGATTAAATTGATTGATCGATTGTTTCCCTGTTACCCTAATTAAAATTTCACTGAATGTAATCTAAATATGATCAAATATAAAAACAAATGAGCAGAGTTTGAACAGCAAATGATGTAAGATGTGCTAAGATTAGTGACCATGCTCGACCCCAGGGAGAATCTCACACTGTATCACTGAATGTCATGTGAGACCTGAACCTCCACTCTTTAAATCTATCTATATCTATATATCATCACTGTATGACTATGTACACATCTTGGAATTAGCAACTTGGAACGAGAGTTGTTTTAGGAGAAGTTAGATGGTGGGACTATAACACATTTATCCTTCCATCTATCAGTGATTTGTGCACCACTGAAGGTGTAGGATAATCTAGCACAAATTAACTTTTCCTAAAATAACCAAATAAATAAGACAGCTTCAGACTTGCTGTAAAGTTTATTTCTTCACTTTGAGGAAGCTAGGCTAATAACTCCCATAGACTTCAAGTCTTCATGCTAAGCTAACACTAAATGCTACCCATAGGAGCTAAACCACAGGACGTACAGAGGTGAAAATGGTATCGAACATCTTGTCTCAGTGTGGGCAAGTTGGCAAAAGGCTATTTTGCTCAAAACATTGGAGCATTCCTTTAAAATACAGGTCACCTTCAATAAACCAATTTATAAAAACAAACAAACAATAAAATCTTTAGCACTATCTAAATGGGCAAGATAATGTTGGGTTCCTGGGAACAAATAAATGAATCTGAGGAAGAAATATGATCATGAACTGACTTTGGAGTGAGGCACATACCTTTATTTTGGAGCTTTTATTGAAACTTTCAATTATTTAAAATCTCATGAATACAAAATATAGCCTACACCTTCATCTCACATAAGAGATTATTTCTAATCCTATTTAATAACATCAGTGTTCAATGATTCCTGCCACATTTGGTGTTTTTATCGACGTGTGCACTTCAGGAACAGTCACGCCAGGTCAGGCCTTGCAGTCGTGACTCATCAGTGGGAATAGGGCACTGTGTGTGTGTGTGTGTGTGTGTGAGAGAGAGAGAGAGAGAGAGCATACATGCATGAGTATGCACAACTTGTGTGTCTGTATGTGTTACATTCCTCCGCCAGGCTGGTGAACAGGTGTAGCTCAGTTCACACACAGCCACAGCCACTGCTCCTGTCCTGTCTTTGCACCAAACACAACACCTGCCATGGCCACAAATACTCTCACTAAATATTCTTAGTATACAAAAAAAAAACAAAAAAAAAAACATTAGTCATTGCGGGTTATGCAGGTGGGAAAACTTTTATTATGCAATTTACTGTTAACAAATCCATGCAAACACACACACACACACCTGGTTGTTGTTGTCATCGGTCTGACTGGTTGTCTCCTCAGACACAGGGAGCTCCTGGTTGGGCGATTCTTCGTCCATGATCCTCACAAGCGTCTTTTGTCTGTTTCTCCAACTATCCACGGGATCAAAGGTCTAATCAGACTGATTTTCAGTTGTGTCCCCTTCTTTTTTGTTAACACTAAAGCACCAGGACCTTTTCATTCACTACAAAAGTCAAGCCCTCTCACTGAAGCCCTTGCGTAGTGTTTCACTCACTGCTACTCATTACTACAAGTTGTGTTTCTCTCTCTCTCTCTCTCTCTCTCTCTCTCTCTCTCCGTCATTGCTGCCATGTATGTGTGTGTGTGTGTGTGTGTGTGTGTGTGTGTGTGTGTGTGTGTGTGTGTGTGTGTGTGTGTTAGTTAATACCCGCCTTTCAGCACCCCCTCTTTGCTTTGTGAGGATTCCAAGCTACTTTATCTGACCTTTCGAACAACACACCGTCCCGAAATAGTGACATAGGCGCAGTCCAACAGGCTGGACAGCTGCGTCTGCTGTGGAAACCATGGCTATACACACACACACACACACATACATACATACATACACACACACGTGGACATGTGCGTGCAGTCCAACAAACTTAGAATATGGGCAAGAACTACTTGATATTGACTGAGATCTGTGGGTGCCAGGGTGAGATTCAGTTCATTCAAACTGGGTCCCAAAGTAGTAAACTTTAAAAATGCATGAACCCTGAAGCAAAGAGACTTTTCCATTAAATGAGAATGGCAACAACTCAACTCTATCACACATAAACCTCTCGGTGCCTGGGAGGAAGCTTACCTTGACTGCTGCCTTTAGCGTTTAATGGTCCTCAGTCCTCTGGGGCTTGTCTGTCTTTGGTTGGTTTTTTCCCTCCCTGGCTTTCAGTGCACCATTAATAAACCAGTAACCACTGAGGCAGTCAATATGACTTTACATGTCTCTTCTTCCTCCCATTTGTTGTTTCCTCTCTCTCTCTTTGGCTCAGACTATCTCTGCCTTTACCTGTCTTTCTCTGTCTGTGTCTCTGTCTGTGTCTTACTCTTTCCTCCTCACAGTCAGCTTCATCGCAGGACCTTTAGGCACTTTCCCAGCACACACAGTCTGGAGCATTCGTATTAATGAGCTGTCCAAACACTGTGCCATGCAGAGCACACGGTTATTTATTTCTACAGAGGCAATATTCCTCAAGTCCAATGGGTATGGTAATGTGTGCATATGGACACGTGGCTACAACGTGAAAGACGCAAGACATCAAAAACACAGCAAAGCAGTTTCTCAATGGAAAATAAAGATGAGGCAAGATTTGACAGTTGGCACAGCTCACATTCTAACATTTTTTTGAGAGAGTTGAGGATTTTTTGCCATCAGATGAGCCTGGAGATCATGTGAGGTATTTCTCTTTCTGAGACACACTTTCTTTCCCTCTCTTTTTCTGTTGCTTCTGGATTCTGTCAAAAGAGGAAGGACAGAAAACAGTTCTAAGTATTATGGGGAAAGAGGGTCCTGTGGTTAAGTCTTACTTTTTCTATATTTATTATTAACGATTTGGAGAGGTTGCGACACTTAGCCATCGACCATCCCAGAACACACTAGTGTCAGCAATTTTTCTGAGTCCAGATTTTGTTTGACCATTCGTTACCCTCACACACACACACACACACACACACACACACACACACACTGCTGATCTGAATAGCCCAACTTCTTAACTTGCTGCCGTGGCTAAACAGTGTATCTACTCATTCAACGCAAAACAGATGGTTTTAAAAATAAAATGGCTATCTTTATTCCCCCCTGTCTTTCTTCCCTGTCATTATCTTTCCCTGCCCTCCCCCTCCTCCAACACACTCACACCCACACACACTCCCCTCCATCCCTCTCCTCTCCTCCCTCCTCTCCCAAGTCTTGAGGGCTATAAATATGTCAACTCCTTCTTATGTATCTCTCCCTCTCCCACCCTCAGTGGAGCACGTCTATCAGTGGGCTCCTCATCTTTGTGTCATAGAGGTTCCCTGAAAGGTGCATCTGTCGCACCGTGTGGTTTCATGGGCTGGAACAGTGGGCTCATGGAGGCTAATAAATGAGAGGGTCTAGGATTGCTACTGCGAGGGTAGTGATGTATGATTTAAACTGTCTGCTGCCTCAGAGGCATGCATTACTTTGTGTATGTATGTGTGTGTGTGTCTGTCTGTGTGAGGGAGGGAGGGGGCAAATGATAGCATGCATTAGCTGCTGTGTGATTAGCTCTGTTGTTATTTTTGCCACCGTTCAGGGATCATCACACATTCCTGTCTTTATTTTGAGTGAAGTGCTTAATGCCATTGGGTCTTCCTCGCCAGGCCTATGTGATTGTGTGTGTGTGTGTGTGTGTGTGTGTCATCTCACTGGTGGACTTCTTCACTTGTTTGTAGAAAAACATGATTTTAACACTAAATGCACTGTTCTTTCCTGTTGTTTCAAGTGTGAACCATTAAACTCAAATGCATAAAAATGGCAGCTTCATGCTGTGATGTCATTTTTTTTTTTTTTATACATCTCATACATACATATATCATTTTATACACAGCTGACAAGATGGAACAAATGATTTGCATCACACGATTGTTGGTGTCCCTCTGTCATTAGTAATGCAGGTTGTCCAGTCTAAACTGCAGTTCTGAATTCTAACTGACGTGATGATTTGTTATTATTAGTTTCTGAATTTTTTTGTATTTTTACATGTATGTTTTATGTTTCATTTATTTTTACTTTCCATTAAGCCTGAAAAAGCTGCCATTTATTTTTAGTTATGTACAGGAGGCTTTTTTGCTTGAGTTTTTTTTTTATTATGTGTCGGTACTGTTCCCTAAGACAGACCTTTCTCACAACAGCTGCTTTGACATGAAATAGCAGATAAACACAGGCGTTACTGATGACATTAAAGGTCTGTTCACTTACATCTAACAGAGCCAGGGTCCTCGTGTTGTTCATGCTGGTTGGCTCGCTGGAACTGAACTTTAATTAATGTCATTAGTAAGACATGTGTTGACCCTGATATTTCACATCAAATTAGCTGCAGGGAAAAAGATCTATTCCAGACTCTCATGTGTAGTTTGGTTCCCATGTGGACACAACATTATGTACCTCCTCCTCCAGTGTTGACTCCTGGCTGTGTCCCATGTGGCACTGAGTGCAGCACTTCAAGAACTGACAGTGTCACTCATCCTCAATTTTGGGTGAGCTTTTTCATCAAACAAAGTGTAACATACAACACAACACTTATCATAAATCAGTTGTTATGTTCTTGGGGGCATTTTGCAGTCATAGCTATCTAAATTTTTTCAGACTGTTTTCTGAGCAAAAAGCAACCCACAAACTGCAGGTACAAAATAATGATATTGTACTTTTAAGTGCGGATGGCATTTTGCATGCACATTACACCTGGGTATTGGACTATGCTTTCAAGAAAGATAATGCCCATTGAAACAACACAACATGGTAGGGGGGAAAAAACAATCTCACTGACACACACTGGCAATTTTATTTTATTTATGAAATAATATTCTATACCATAGCATGAAAAATCAGATTTAGACGTAATTTCTTGACTCCCTAATATACTGAAATTATTTGAAGACAAAACATTCAATATGAAATTGATCCTATTAATGTATGCATACTTGACAACTCATCACCTCGCCTCTGCATTTAATCAGTGTCATACCTTACACTCCAGCTGCAAGGTTGGTGTGAGTTCACCCTCGTTCTGACAGGCCAAACGTAGCTGTTGTTCCATGTGTTTTGCAGACTTGGCAGCAGCACTGTACCTCGTCTCGTGTAATTCTAACGAACGGCCACACGGGGCCGCTAAAACACTGAGGAACCCGAGTGGGTGGCAGCACAGACCGAAATAACCTACCTGCAGCAGCTTGCCATATTTAGTAGTGGCAAAAAGCACTTAGTGTCGCAGTTGTGTCTTGCTTCCACTAACGAGTAGACCGTGTCCACCAAATAATCCTTTACGTTTCAGTTGTATCATTGGTGGAGACTCCAGAGAAAAAAAAAACACTGAATGAGGACATTTCATGGTATCGCAAAATTACTGTAAACATAGAATAGTAATCATTTCCGCAAAAGGACGACGGTAAATATGGAAAACCAGTCAATCCAACTAGTTAATATTAGAGTAAGTTGTGTAAGCTAAAGTGTGTTGCTGTTTTGGAAATGAGACCGAGCAGTCCAATACTTTTTTTTTT
This sequence comes from Myripristis murdjan, assembly GCF_902150065.1. Lineage (NCBI taxonomy): Eukaryota > Metazoa > Chordata > Actinopteri > Holocentriformes > Holocentridae > Myripristis > Myripristis murdjan. Next base: position 23,456,552 of record NC_043989.1, read on the forward strand.
TTTTTTTTTTTTTTAAATTACGAGCCTTCTGACACTCGGCAAAAACTAATGTTTTGGAGTCACTTAACTGTCTACTTCGTACAGTTTGACAGGTGGCAAATTGTAAGTAATAAGATACTCAAACTGTGTGAAACTGGCGAGGTAAGTTAGGCCATATTTGTACCAAAATATTGGCTGATTTATGTATTTTTAAATTCCAGTTTCACAGTTTATGTCTGTACAACTGTAAGTTAGCTAAGATAACCGTCTTGTTGTTCATGCCAGCTGGCATAAGAGTCAGCTATTAACTGATAACTGGTATAACTGGTAGAAACTCGAAATTAGCCTAAAGTAGTGAGTTCTCAAACTTTTTTTTTTCCAATTAAATGTTCCCTATTTGAAATATATTTTTTTCAGACAAGTACCCCCTGACCAGAGGGCAAAAAATTGATGCTATATTAAGAGGTCCAATATAGCGCCATTAGCTAATATCTGAACCAACAACCTGCTGTTGGTGATATTTAGTTGACTCTGTTTTTGATTCTTTTTCACTTCTTTCTTTTTATTTTCAGTTGTACTGCCGCTGTGTTTCAACAATGAATCCATTTTCTTGATTTTGGACTGGCTCCAGGTCATCGCTATGACATTACAAGACATTTGTTAAACCAAAAACACACAACTGACACCTTGGGCAAATCCGGAGGGAATGCTAAATATAAAATGTGGATTATCAAACCTTGCTACATTTACTTTTTATTGAACTTATTTTAGAAATCATGCATGGCTGATATATATTTTTTTGATTTACATTTTTTTTTTTTAATTAATTAATTAATTAATTTATAAATACCACATACTCCCTGCAGTACTGTAACGTAGCTTACGTACGTGTACCCCCATTTGATAACCAGTGGCAACAAAGTCTCTGTAATACAAGCCCTTAAAAGTTTTAGAGATAAAAAATATTAACCTTTCTGTCGTTTGTTTCCCTAACGTGTGATTTTCACATTAAATCTGTAAAATAATAATTTTTAAAAAATATTTCAACGGTGGAATTGCATTCATTCATTCATTCTGAGTCATCTCGATTATCCATCCTGTCAGTATTTCCAGCAGCAGTGTTGGAGGCTGGGCGTTTGGACCTAGAAGCAGGGCTAGAGAGGTCCACCCACGCCGGCTGGTTCCACAGACGCACACAAAACAGGCTACCCCCTCCATCCGGGTGGTGACCGTCATCCCGGGAAGACGCAGCGGCGGCTACAACATTGTGGAGCACAGCGGGTGGGTCCTCGCATCACGTCTGAAAAACAATATGTGCTTATGACAGTGTATAGCATGTACAATGGTCGCACGGTAGGGGGGCATACGATCACGTTAGTATACATCCTGGAATGGAGAGGCAGCTGTCCAAACATTGTGCCATGCAGTGCACGGTTATTATTATTATTTTTTTTTCTATAGAGGCAATATTTCTCAAGTCCAGTGGGTATTGTAGTGTGTGCATATGGACTTGGTGGGCGGCTTAACATTCTATAGTTAAAATTGTGTCCTCTTATGTATGAGCAAGGGGTTTCAAAACCTGTTTTTCAGGTAGAGTGTTAGGTTGCATACATGGGTGGTGGTAAAGCAGGAAGGATCTTGCATGAAAGGAAAGAGATAGGGGTGGTACCAGTGCTGAAATGCCGCTATTAAAGGTTCATCCATAAAAACCATGCATTCAACTCAATAATTTTGCATAATTGTACCAAGTGTAGTCTTTTTTGGGAATCAAGTGGCAAAGGCTGACAGTTTTACAGCAGAATGAATTGCTACAGTAGTGTAACACTAATTACTAACCTGTTTTTCAATCAGGTCAAACTCGTGGTATACTGGTTTTGGTCTGCCTGTGGCTCATGCATGTATTCAGACTAAATGGCATTAAAAGTAGTGTTAATGAAAGGACTTTTTAAACGTGAAATATTTGCAGCTTAGCTGCCTTTAGATTGTTAAACATTAACCAGCCTGTTTTTCCATCTATGTTTATTTAATGCTGTTTGAGAGCATGTAGATAGGGGATTCCTGGTATGGTGGTGGAGATGGGGATTCAGCTCAGGCTAGTTCATTGACATTGAGTCATGTTCAGTTCACGTCAGGTCAGTTTGATGTAGTTTCATTCATTTCACTTCAAGTGGCTACAACATGAAAGACACAAGACATCGAAAACACAGCAAAACAGTTTCTCAATGGAAAATAAAGATGAGGCAAGATTTGACAGTTGACACAGCTCACATTCTAACATTTTTTGAGAGTTGAGGATTTTTTGCCATCAGATGAGCCTGGAGATCATGTGAGGTATTTCTCTTTTTTAGACACACTTTCTTTCTCTCTCTTTTTCTGTTGCTTCTGGATTCTGTCAAAAGAGGAAGGACAGAAGTATTATGGGGAAAGAGGGTCCCGTGGTTAATTCTTATTTTTGTTATATTTATTCTCCAACGATATGGAGAGATTACGACACTTAGCCATCGACTATCCCAGAACACACTAGTGTCAGCAATTTTTCTGAGTCCAGATTTTGTTTGACCATTCGTTACCCTCACACACACACACACACACACACATACATGCACATGCACACGTGCGCGCACACATACACACACAAGCAGAGCCTGGCAGTTTGGCTGCAGTGGGTCTTCATTTCAAGCATGCTGATGACATCTTCCCAGGCAATATCTGGGCTGGTGCCCAACCTAATGCACACACACCTTTCCCATACACTTTCATACACACACACATACACATACACACACACACACAATTGTATGAATTTGTATTTGTGTGTGTGAGTGTGTGTATGTGTGTGTGTAGGGTGGGTTCTGCCTCTATTCATGTTTACTCTCTGTCATATGTTTTAGGAAGAACTGATGAAACTGGTTGCGTACTATCTGTATGTATATGTGTAAAGATCACTGTGTCTTGTGATGATCTGATGAGAGTATCTATTTTGAGGCTTTGTGGTTGGAATGACGGTCGTTGTGCCACTTCCACATATGAATTACATCACGACTGCCACTGGTCCACTGGTCACTGGTCCTGCTGTATCCCACTGAAAAAACAACACGACCAGCAATGCTCAGTAAAGGGACCTAATAATAAAGTGCACATTGACACTGCCATATTAGCTTGAACTGAAATATCTGTAGAACTTCTGTTGTTTATCTTTTGTTTCACTTGACTGTTTCACATCTGCCTTCTGTAACAAGCTTGCAGCTGCCATGTATCCTTCCTTAAATCCAGTCCAAAAATTGAAATACTGCAGCTGACTGCAAGATGACTTTAGAAAAATTTTTTAAAATGGCTGTGTTCGGGTGTAGTTAGGGTGTAGGCTTGTTTTTTTTTTTTTTTTTATAACAGCCCTTCTCTTTATTAGTGCAGTATTTCAAGGTATTGTTGAATAGAGAAGTGCCAGAGCTCTCAGAGTTTTCCTGGAACTCCACAGAGTTAGGCCTAACATTGTAGAATCTGTACCTCTCTCATTTTTTCATGCCACATAAGACAGAGCCTGCAGCAGTGTGGTTAGTCATGAGTTTCTGTGGAAATCTGTCTCTTAAAGCCTGTAGAAGAAATTTAACACAAGACGCATCTGACTTAGCGAGCAAATGCAGGAGCAGCACTATTGTTCAAGGATGCTCTATGTCTATGAACCCAGTTCTCACACAGATAGGAATTAAACTTCAAAATATTGGCCATTTTTTTCTTTTTTCAAACAAGCACTGTGCTTTTTCTCTTCATTTAGTCTGATGACTTGGCCTTTTGTTTAGCCATCATTAACATTGCCCGCCTCTGGAATACATCCCATAGCTTTGCGCTCTAGCTATGCTGGTGTCTGGAGAGCTGGGACTAGTGAGCATTTCTGTGTTTTGCACTACAGAAAATGAGGCAGGAGAACAACAGGGGCTGGTGGGAGGGAACTGGGCGAAAGAGGAAGGAAGAGGTTTGTCTATATAAAGCAACTGGGAGTGGAGCAGGAGATAGGTGGAATGCTCTTCAAGAGCAGCTGGAGAAACTGTCCAGAGGCTGAGCTGTGAGTATTACTGAGTGGATCCTTTTTGTTTTGCAGTAGCGCAGTGTTTTGTTTTGCACTTCTTGAAGTCTTTGCGCTTGCAAGTTGTAATTGCTTCCTGCTGTTGGCTACATGGGACTCAACACAGTCATAAAAATCAGTTTTGCACTCAACTAGTGGATCAGAAAAACAACTGTACTGTGTATGTTATCCAAGTTCTGAATGAGAGTAATCCAGCTCTTTTTAGAAAAACACTGAGAACTGATCTAACGACTGGTATTCAAACAGTGCGTCTTTTGCTTGCATTTTCTCATCTTTAAGGTTTTCTTCTTTTTTCAGTTTCCATTTTTCTCAGGAACTGTGAGTTTGTGTGTGCACGTGTGTGTGTGTGTGTTTGCAGTGTTTTAAAATTGTCTGCGTGAGTGTGTGCGTGTGTGCGCGACCATGTCGGACCTCAGGGACAGCATGACGGTACGTCGCTGCCTCACCTTCGCTACGGGCTTGCTGGAGTGCCTGTGCTTCGCCGGGGCTGTGTTCGGTTGGGCTTCACTTGTTTTTGTCCTCAAGATGGAGGGCTACTTCAGCTCGCTGTGTGTCAACGCTACAATCAATGGGACACAGGTCTTAGGTCAGTTTGGCATCCTCTCCTCACATCTCTGAATTCTGAATGTCTCTAAAGTTTTTATATGCAGCAAATAAAGTCAAACACAAGGTCTTTGGGAATGTGTGAGAACTGAAGATGTTTCAGGCTGCAGGGATAGCTCAGGCATCTGTTCTTTGCATGATTTTACACCCACACTAATATGTACATACAGGGACACAAATACATTTTTAAATATTGTTCTTTTTATTCAGAGCTTTAAAGTCCAGTATTACATGCAAGAGTTTAACATTCTTGTTGAATGTAATTTCTGAATCAAAAAAGTGCATTATTACCAAACCTTTTCTGATGTAAAATATGCCCTCAGCAAAGTGAATGAGCCTGAGTTCAAAACCTGGGCTGGTCACATTATACAGTCATTCACTATCCAGAAGGCTGGTTATTTTAAAAAGCTCAGACACAATTGAAACACACATTTCTCTCATGCCCATGAGCACACACACAACATACATGCAGTCACATGCACACACCTGCCACTGTCTCTGTTGACTGATCACGAGGAGTGAGCCTTAGGAGTCTTTGATCTTCACCATCCCCTCACTGAACACACCCTCTCTACCCCATCACCCAGTTTTTGTCTCTTTTTGTGTCTCTCTGACAGACTGCAGTGGACAGGATGAGCAGTTCTCGCTGGTCTTCACCATCGCCTCCTTCATGAATAATTTCCTGACATTGCCCAATGGTTATCTGTATGACCGGTTTGGCACTACAGTAGCTCGGCTGTTTGGAATGTAAGTCTGATGACATCTCGTTTACTTGATTAACAGTGAACAAAATGGATGGGTGAATAGGATGGCACCAGGCCAGTACTGGTACAATGTTGCTGATGTCCTCTATTCTAACTTGCACAGATGGCTTCCACAGCCACAAAGGGTGGAAACAGTAGAAGACTGTTAAGTTCCTAACCTAATTTGGAAAACAAATTGAATCACAAACATTTTGACAGTTTTCACTTCATTTTTTTTGCTTACCATGATTACATTAGATGGGGCATCACACATTTGTGATACAACATTAATATAGTTCTGATGATACGATATAACGATATGATATAACTGAGATGATGCTGCTGACATCAGCACACATAAACTCGTGTTTCATTCACTGTGCATTAATAAGTGGCATTATTATGTACATTACATTTTCTTTCTTGAAGCAGTTTATATTATAGTATGAAAACAAGTGAGAACAATAAGGCTTGTAATTGAGATACCTTGTTGCAACAAGAGTTGTCATAGCAACCTTAAATGCATTGCTGGGATCATCTTTGGTGGACGGTGCCTTTGACCATTCAGATTGCTTGGCTGAAACTCCTAATTTTGTAACACTGTTTGACTGTAGTGAATGTGAATTAAACATCAGAGTCCTGGGCTGCGGGAGTGAGCAGTTATTAGTAAAGCAAACATTGTTTAGCTGAAGACAGAGGGACATCTGTCCTCTTCCCCATCCCCTTGCAGCTCTGTTTAATGGTTGACCGATATGCGTTTTTCAGTGGCCGATGCTGACAACGATATATAGACAGCGGGGTATATTTGATAAAAGACAATTCAATTCAATTCAATTTTATTTATTTGTATAGCCCAGAATCACAAATACAAATTTGTCCCAAAGGGCTTTACAGAAAAATACAACATCCTCTGTCCTTAGACCCTCACATCGGATGAGGAACAACTCCCTAAAAAACCCCTTTAACAAGGAGAAAAATAGGAAGAAACCTCAGGGGAGCAACAGAGGAGGGATCCCTCCCCAGGACGGACAGACGTGCAATAGATGTTGTAAACACAGATAACAAACAATAAAATGTATGAGGATAGATAGGTGGCGGATGAGGGATGAACAATTTAATAATAATAACAAATGAGAAACAAAATTGCAGAACTTAAATGAACATTTATTTAACACTAATGTTATTGTCTGCTTTGTCTATTTGCTGTAGATTTGACGTCTGTCTGTAGTGCATTTAGTTTAAATTTAAAAAAATTTCAATTATATAAATGTTCACAGGTAATCAAAAAACTAAACTCTGAAAAATTTTAGTTCAGCTTTTGCAAGCAGATAAGGAGTGCTAACATCGTTCCACAACAGCCACACTAACAAGGCTGCCTTTAGATGTGTCTCCATACATTTTTTGTTTATTAGCCTCGTGAGTGCAGATATCGGCCGATGCGGATTTGGCTGGCCAATTAATCGGCCTATCTTCAGTTCTGTTCCTCTGTCTCTGTGAATACTAAGCCAATGCTAGTGTGTTGAGTGGCTTTAGCTGCAGCATTATTTTCTTGTTTTTCCAGCACATCTGTGGTTTTCCAAGTGGTTCCCATGTGTACTTGCTCACGACAACAGATGTTCAGTCACATGGAAAGAGAGCGAAAGAGAGAGAGAGAGAGGTGTCATTGAGTTAGGGGAAGAAACAGTTGTGTTTGAATGAGTCCATATGTGCTTGTATGTAATGTAGGTGTGGGTGGACACATATGCATGGTCCCATGAATCAAGACGGACAAGTAGGACAGCTAGACAAAGACGAAGAGACCAAACATCGGGACAAAAACATGCTTCCAGAGGAGCAGAGGAGGCCAGGCGTCAGTTGCTGAGAGCTGGAGAGCAGCAGACCTTAGGAATGCAGTCAAAGTGAACATGCCGAACCATGATCCTTGGCAATGCAAAAAAATAGAAAGAATTTTTATGGGAAGAGGCAACATCAACAGCCACAGTCTGGGAGTATGGAAGAGAAAAAGTGTTGTCTCCCCCATTGTTGCTCACCTGTTTTGTTCGCCATTTCACTTCTGCTTATGCTGCTATTAGTCTCTTTTAACTCATTCTAAGTTGCTCTAGATCGGGATATCATTTTTTTTTTGTACAATGTTGATAGGTGCAATGTTCGATTGTGTATCTGTAAATGTGTGTGTGTGTGTGTGTGTGTGTGTGTGTGTGTGTATGCACACACACACGCACGCATGTGTGTGTGTTGTGCTGAGTCTGGGGTTGTTAAGGTTAGAGGTGTTGGCTAAGGTTAACGTATTAAAGATGCAGTCACTAACTACCCCTCCCTACCTTCTACCTCTTCACATTTATTATCATTAGACCCATGCCTACATATACACTCAGACATACACACACATACGCTCCCACACACATAACATATATAGGTTACACAGTACACATACCTCCTCAGTCTCAGCCCTGGCGTTTACTAATCCACAATAATAGACTTTGGTATCTGGTCTTAAGCTCATGCATATGTTTCCACTAAAAGAGGGTGGACAAGAATTTGAAAGCCACAGAAAGCAAATACACGTAGACAGGTGGGCCACGTAAAAGAGGGTGAAAGTAGGCCAAAGGCTTTCCAAACAGTGCCAGTTAGACAGTGGTGATGGAAAGAGGTAGAGCTGAGCAGGAGGAGACACAGAATCTGCATGGGAACATGTATATAATATGCAAGCCTTTCTTCTTCTTCTTCTTCTTCTTCTTCTTCTTCTTCTCATTGTTTATTTTGATTGTCCGTCTTTTTTAACCAGTGTGCCTTTTTTGCTTATTTTAGGTGATAATATTGATTTGTGTTTTTTATTGTTCCTTTGCATCTCAAATATCCACTATTTGCACTTACTTACCGCTTACTGCTCATTATTTGCCAAGACAAGATGACACGATAAGACTGTAATTTCTCTCTCCCACCAGATTTCTCTACACTACAGGAACCTTGTTTGTGGCCCTCACAAGTTCAGGTGAAAGCTTTTTCCTCTGCTCATTATGTCCTACCTTACATCCGTGGTGCCTTATGAGTACTGAGAAGAACTGGGCTCTAACAGGATGATTCTCAGCCACGGGTGCTTATTTTTCTCCTTTTTTGTCTCCATCAGCTCTGTCTGTCCTCCTCTTCCCTGCTCTGTCCTTCATAGCAGTGGGTGGCATCTTGTTCTTGATGACCAACATGCAGGTACCAAAGAAGTTTTATTATACATTTATCATGCCTCCTTATGTGATTGAATCAGTTGCATGCTCTTGTTTGCAGCATGATGTTGCAATGAAGAAATTCCTGCAAAGCAAATGATCACCTCAGTTAATCTGTTTAATACCCTTCTCTAAGGATGGTTTTCAAATGTTTTTGCTTTATCGGCCAAGTTTGACGCAAGTTTGAGGTCATGACCCTCTCAATTAAACTGTTAACTATTATGTTTTTTCTGACTGAAAAATAAAACAATCACTGAAGGAAATCTATAGGTAGGTTATTTTGTTTTCAAGTGTTGTGCCTGTTTCTTCTGGACAGGCATACATATACAGTATATGAGCATCCACACTGAATATGCGCATGCATACACATCAATCAAGCATCACACAAAGGTATTGTAGAAGGAAACATCATAAGCCATTAGGTTTCAACAATCCTGTGATTTTTTAACTGCAGCACATAACAGGACGACCCTGTTGGACCTGTTCTGCTATGCTCTGCTATGATAACCACAGTGTTGTCTCATAAATACATTCCTGTATTGAATGGCCTCAGGCCAAGTTAAAAATGCGAATACTTTGTGGTGATACTGTTACTATCAGTCTAAAGCCTCATTGAGTTTTTCACATCTATCCAACTAGTCAATTCAGCAAAATTAATATTTTATTTACACTGAGGGCTTGCCCAGTATGCATCAACAGACAAATATTACCATAGAAAAGAAGATGGATGTAGACCATAGGCCAATCAGAACTGCAAGAAAATCCACACACGAGTTTCCTCATGAACACACATTTTGTTTTTGTGTAATTCTTGTAGGTGGGGAACCTGTTTGGCTCACGTCGCTCTACTGTCATCACACTTTACAATGGAGCTTTTGACTCTTCCTCAGCACTCTTCCTCATCATTAAGGTAGAGAAACATTCACACATAAAGTCACATCTCAGTACAGCTATCATAAATGAAAACTGCCGGTTACATTCATGTAATGGTGATGATCTCTACTCCTCCGTCTTCCTCTGTAGTTGTTATATGAGTCCGGTATCTCTCTGCACGCCTCCTTCCTCTTTATATCTGCGTGCTCCACAATTCACCTGTTCAGGACGTTCTTCCTTCTGCCCAAAACTACCATCCCCTACCCTCTGCCTGATGGCTACACATACGGGTAGGAACGTCCACCACCACAAATGTATACACGCACATACAAAGATACCAGTACCACACACACACATGCACATACATTTGAAGGGTACCCTGTCAAATTGTAGTGGGGGGTGGGGGTAGGGGGGCTTTAAAACCTTAATAATCAAGTTATCATTGACAAAAGACTTTGACTATAGATTCCACAATGCCCTCCCTCTGTGCCTGACCTCACTGTGACCTTTACCCAATCAGGATGACCTGTGGCAAAACGAAGACGTTCAGTCCACGGCAGGTTGCAACTAAAGATGACACTCACAAGGACGACGCTGTGGAAGGAATGCCTTTTAACAAGGACAGCCCCCCAAAGCAAGGTGTGTGTATGGGCATTTGTATACGTGTGTATTTTATTATGGCACAGTTTGAGACTTTTTTAAAAAATCCATTTACTGTAGAATACTAATAGCCGCCACCATCTTGTCTTCCCCCAGAGAAAAGTTTCCGTGAGTGTTTCCTGTCCTGGTTCTTTATGTTGCACCTGATGTGGCTGTCTGTCATGCAGCTCAGACATTATCTGTTCATCGGCACCCTCAACCCCATGCTGCAGAGAATGACGCGGGGAGAGCCCTCACTGGGTAAACACACACAGTCAGTGTTGTGCAAATACACACTTTCCAACATCTAGCTCAAAGTTCAGTTCACAATAATTAAAATGAACTTGCTCACATTCACAGTTCATAATTTTGAATTTTGAATGAAGTTCACCAGCCCACAATCCCAAAAATCAACTAGTTCTTCCATTTTTTTTTCAAAAGAAGAAAAATTAGCTGCTTAGCTTCTTTTTCAGTAGAACTTCCTCCTACCATCCATCCCCAGCGTGCAATCATTGCCACTGCACACTTCCCAAACTGAATGAATTAAAAAAACAATGTGAGCATATGTTTTACCATGTAAACACTGTGTTATATAGCAGACAACTCAAAGCAGATTGGTCTTATCGTGGTCTTACCCTTTGTAAATGATTTCTTGTGATAATAATTCACTCGTACATATTTCTCTAAACTGGCTGGACGCGTCAGCTCGATGTGTTGATGCTAATCAGTGCAGGCACAGTTTGCACAAAAATGTGAGATTTTTTGTGTTGTTCGAACTTACACTAGCCATGATGCATGCCAGTTGGTGTAAATCCTTGGCCGTGGGTGCCATACAACAGTGCATTCATGTTCATTAGTTCTTCACTGTTCTCCAAAAACATGAGCACATTCAATGAACAGCGTTCATTGAATTAGAGATGACTTAGGTACCCCTTTTCCACCTCACTTCAGCGCTCTTCTGTGGGATTATGTTTTAAGCAATATTTCATGTGCCACTGACCTCTCCTCTTTCATATATCTGTGATATCAAGAGTACTCATTTCCCCTACCGCGGTGTCCCTCTTCTTTTGCATCACATTTATTTATTCTGAGTTCTAAATTGTGTAATCGCATAAATTTAACTGTTGTTAGATTTGTACACCATAACAGATTCAGTGCCACAGTGGACCACTGAAACACATTCTTCCTCTAAATTTTGAGAAATACACTGTGAAATGCATAAACAAATGCGGTAGCACCTCCCTTAGGCCGCTCAGTGTAAATTTGAAAATGCACAATGAATCAATGACATTTCATGTTGGGAAAGTTCTTAAATGAACAGGGAGTCACCGAAGTCAAAGCAGTTGCGTTTATTTTTCTTGCAGCAAGGAGACAAGTCAGTACAATAGTACAGAGTTATCTGAAGAAAAAGTTGAGCATGTGAGTCTCTATGTGCATGATTGTTGTTCAGTCATACATTGTTGCTATGGAGACTCACCTGGGAGGGAAGTAAGAAAAGTTGGATGCAGTGCAAGATGCTACGGTGCAAGATGCTACAGTTACGTTCTGTGGTGAGAGTGAACACGAACAACAAGAGGATACATGAGAACGCTATGTTCGAACATTGTGCATCGACACTCTACTCTGTCAGTATAAGATCAGCAGCACATTTTTCTAACATTTCATCAAAATCTGACCAGTGGCATTTGAAATATTGACAAATGAACAGACTGCAGCTACAAGTCCTAGTTTCGTAAATCAGGTAAACTAATTGCATTAATGGAGAAAAGGCCTCTAATGCGATTACACCTGCATTAAACAGGCTGTAGTGAAAATGAATAATCTCTGTTTTTTTCACCACAGAGAAGAAACTCTGGCCTCTAGAAATAACGTCAGTCATTCACAACATTGAATAATACTAATGTTGATGTCTAATATTCTGGCAGACTCACTAAAACACTGCAAGTGCCATATTCTGTTTCATGTAATCATCTCCTCCCTGTTTGTGTATGTTCCTGCAGTGAGCCAATACATCAATGCTTTTGCTATAACCCAGCTGTGTGGGGTGCTCTGCGCTCCCTGGAACGGCGTCATCATGGACAGACACAAGGGCAAACCCCGCAGCCCAGGTACCGCACAAATAATGAGCCCAGAGACAGGGCACACCTTGAATCCATTTGTACACTGGAGCAGCAGTCTGCAGGTTTTCATCCCATCCACAACATCTAATTTCACTGACTAGCTGAGGGTGAAATTAGCTGGTGTTGTGTGTGGCCTTGGTGGCACATGGGTGACAACCACTGACCTAACAACTGATCTTGCTCTGTTGTCTCAGTGTGTGCACACCTGACCAGTATTTTCCATCTTATCTGTGGATGCATGTGCGTGTGTATGTATGTGTGTGTGTGTGTGTGTGTGTGTGTGTGTGTGCAGGAGTGAGCGAGTGGGAGGCTGACCTGCGGGCTTCAGTGCTCTCTCTGTTTCTGACGGCGCTGCAGTGTGTGCTGTTCTCAGTTTGCGCCGCCACCCCATTCCTGCCCCTTCAGTACCTCACCTTCATCCTGCAGGTGCTCAACCGCTCCTTCCTCTACGGCGGCAATGCAGCCTTCATCAGTCTGGCGTGAGTTGTACACACATATATAAACACACAAACACATACTTCAAAGTTGATAAATTTAAACATACGTTCCTGAGGACATACACAGTTACAACCAAGCAGCAAGTACAAACACACATAAACCGATAACCAGCTGCACACACACAACTGACAAGATGCTAATACATGACTGCACATCAGAGAGCACTTTGTATTTGAGTTCAGAGTAGTTTATTTGAACTTAGAATATAAAAGCTGCAATAAAAGAAAAAGCAAAGGATTACAAACCACAGGTCAGACTGTCAGAGAAACCTAAACAGTAAGTGAGGTGAGTGTAAATAAAAAAATAATAATAATGCTGTTTTTGTTGATTGTAGTGAGTTTTTCATTATTTTATTATAAACAAGTCAAATATATTAAATGTAATTTAATCATCTCTTACATTTTCTCCACACCTCCTTTCTTCTTACCTTGTGTGTGTGTGTGTGTGTGTGTGTGTGTAGTTTCCCACCCTGTCACTTTGGGAAGCTGTATGGCCTGGTCATGGCTCTGTCTGCAGTGGTTTCTGTGCTACAGTATCCTTGCTTCGCCCTGGTCAAAGGAGCCCTGGGAGGAGACCCACTATATGTGAGTACACAGACTTTTCTTTGTCACCATTCCCAGAGGAGGACATCATGTGATTTCATCATATGATGTATCAATCAGATTGATACAACTACAAATCTGCCATTAGCCCAACATAAGAAAGTTTGCAGTCATGATCCTTTTGGTTCTGTATCCTGACTGTCCCCTCTCTGAAAATGTGTCATTGTTTTTGACACTCCCCTTGTTTTTAATATTCAAATAGTGATGAGTGGTAGCCGCCCTAACCATCGCTTGAATAAGCATAGGTGTGTTGATTTTAATAATTTGATTGTGATTTGGATTTTTTCCTTGCCTTGAATAGATGCAAGAAAAACAGTCATAACCTCAGTTTCAAAACATGTTACATGTTACAACATGTTCTCCACTTTTCAAAACCTTTGGTTGCTATTGAAGATTTGAAGGATTTTATTCTGCCAATGTAACCTTCCAAAATTATTCACACTGCCTTGGAATTATTCACATGAATGTGTGTAACCTTGTTCCTAAGATGGATGATATTTAAGTATGGACGCAACAAACTGACCCTGATATATTTGTGCTTTCTGAAACACGGTTGTCAAACAAAATAAAAATGCTAATATTTGTCCTAACTACTGCAGTGTTTTTAGATGTGGTCAACCTACAAAGGGAGGAGGCGTAGATATTTTTGTGACAGGCTGTTTATCTGCCTGTTATTATGTCTGCTATTATGTCTTTCTATCTCTCCATCTGTCTGCAGGTGAACGTAGCTCTGACTGTGCTCAGCATGCTGGCCTTCATCCATCCTGCCTACGTTTACCTGTACTGTCGACGCCTCGCCTCCCAGCGAGCCAAAAGCAAGGAAGCCGACACTTCCTCAGCTTAAAATCAACAGTCTGTAAAGGGAACCGGTGATGTGTACTTAAAACTGCTGGTCACATGTTTAGTTTTTGAGTGAAGTTTATGTTGAGAAGTGTTGATAGATGAGTTTGTAGTCAGGTGAGGTTGCATTCGGTACACTTGTAGTACACTCGGTAAATTCTGGAAATGAAATTTGAGGTACTTTTTTTCCCTTTAACTGCCAAATGGAATGAAATGGAAATTTCAACAATATATCAGCTTGTTGCCAGGATATATATATTTGTTTTCCATGTTTTACCAGTACATATTATCAAAGAGAGTTCAGAGATGGAACAAACCTGTTTACACTCTTGTAAGAGCTTGGTTTCAACTCAATTTGAGCAGCTTCCTAAAGCATTTCAGCACTAAGACTGAATTACAATCAAACGCATGGACGCAGTGCTAGTATGCTTTTGGGAAATCCACCTTTAGCAATGACTAGCGTGAGCCTTGGCTAGTGTATTTCACAACTGATGCTGATATTTATGTTTATACTCTGCCTGTAACGTGCCTCAACTTGCTTGTCTTATTTTCAGCTCTGTAGCTATGCAAATATTAGTGCACTGTGATGGTGACATGTCTAAACACTGTGCTGTTCGAAGAATGATCAGACAGTGGTTTCAGAGTGCCTCAGTACAAGCCTGTATTTTCTGCAGATTGAGCTCCAAAGAGCATGGTACTCCATCAGATATGATCGTTTAACCTTCAGCCAAAGAAGACTTGCCCAGTGCGATCAGTGGATTGCACTGGGCAAACTGAGAAGTTGGCCACAGTTTTGAGCAAACGCTGTGTTCTCATAGCCTCAAGTGCAAGCTCATTCCTACCCATCAGTGTTGTTGACTGTCAGAGACTGTGCCACTCTTCCATCTGTTGGTGTCACAGCGAAGCTGTAAGTCACTAATAACAGCTATGTGCTGGACATGATATAACTGTCCTGGATACAAACCAAACATGCTGTTAGATTCTAACAGCATGTTTGGTTTGTATCCATAGGAAGCCTCAGGTGTTCATTGTTCTTATGTAGCTGAAAAGCAGGCTCTGGTGTCATGAAAGAAAACAGTATTTCAATGAAATGTACTTATGCTACGTGCCTGAGTATAAAGATATGTTCTCTCAATGTTATTTTACTGATAGACCTGGGTTTTATATTTAAATGTATTTTTCCAAAGTGCCAAGTGTCAAATCTGGTATATGTTGTAAATATGTTGCAGTGAATTATAAATGTTACAGTGAGCTGTGCCAAATAAAATTCACCTTTGATATAAACTTGGGTAGTGTAGTGAAAAGAACAAACTCTAAATTTCTTCATCTCTGTTTTTGCCTGTGCAGCCTAAATAATCTTTTTCATTTTTCAGCTGTTCTGAGAAAGTCTGATGTATCCAATAATACATTTGAATGCAGCTGCCCATTATATGTTAGTGACTAAGTTTTACATCCAGTAACTTACAAGGCCACAATGGAAATAAGTCTAGCAATTTTTGAGTTATCCTAGGCATTTTTTCTTCACATGCACACATGCTTTGTACTCTAAATTTGACAGTGAAAAAAAGTAATGGTGTGGTATATTCATGATAAAAAACAACAAAATTATAATCATATTATAATTAAATTATAATTGTATTTGAGTTCTGATAAGGCTTTAAGAAAAAGTCCTGCCAGAGCATACTAAGTAGCAAATATCAACCATATTACACTGAATTATTGCACAAAGCAAGAGGAGCAACGTATTGTAAATGCCGACACCCAAAACAAAACATTTCTAAGTGATATTATGAAGGCCTGCCACAGAATTGAGTTTTGACATCCCCTGTGGAGCCACATCACCCCACTGCTGGTTTTATTTGCCTTTAGCTTTGTTTTCAATTCATTAACTGATATCTTAATGGAAAGCCTGGCAGGGAATGACTGCTGCACAAATGAAGCTGCAAACATATTGGGAAGGAAAGCCTAGCAAAGGATGTGCGTGTTGCTGTTATTTACCAAAAGATGTCCCTTAAAAAAAAAAAAAAAAGTCAAATTTATAAAATGTGTAAAGAAAATAAAATGTCATGCCAGGTTTTCCTTTATTTGCTGTCACGGAGTAAACTCCATCATATCAGAGGTGGATCATGTTGGCTGGGTGATATCTAATATTTTACCAATGACCAATATCAGTTCCATACATCTTATATATATCTGAATTAATTTTGCTATTCAGTATGAAATGTGTCTTAAAGTTATCATCCATTTTAAGATAAATGAGTATAAGTAACATACAAACTGGGTGACATTTTTGCATCCATCTCAGTCTTGTCTCTTTCCCCCAAATAATGTCATAATGTTATTTTTCCAACAGATGGCAACACTGCTTTATTTAAAACCTACAGTTTTGACTTTGTCATTTTGATCTTGCAGTATTTCTGGTATGTGAATCAGAATGAAACCACCTGATTGTTAGGGGGACACCGAATTAAAATCAGCAACATCAGGCTGATCCTGGACTGCAGAGATGTTTATTAGAAAATCTGTATAATGAAGATGAAAGGTTTCATTACAACTGAGCCTAGAGGGGATTTTAATCCTGTCTTGATGAGATCTGTCCAAGGTGCTGAAATAAATTTTCCTCAGGGGAAGCTCTAGGCCTAAAAAGGCCTTTCCACTCCAGTTCTGGGCAATCTAAAAACTGGTTGCTGCTGGACACAAATTTACATAACCAAAACTCTGATGTCCAGTTTCCATTTATCAGATACTGGACTATTGTTGACTCAGTAATTTGTTTCTCTCTCTCTCTCTCTCTCTCTCTCTCTCTACATACATACATATATATTTACACACACACACACACACACACACGCACACACACAATACAATAGAACAATAAATAGATTTGTGAGAGATGTGATATTAAGATATTAAGAGGACATACCTTTGCAATGCTCATAGTCAGTATTTCAGGTTCAGCTTAGCATGCAACATAATATAATTATATAAGTGACAGCATTCTTTGTGTAACTCTTTGTGATTCTGTTACTCTTCGCGATCGATACAGCAGCAGCTCTCGGCCCTGGTTTAGACTTTAGACTTGGGCTGCTCTTTCTGGAGAGGTTCTCTGAGGAGGATGTGTCTTTCTTTGAGGGGATTTCGTGTGAGGAGCTTTAGGTACTTATTACTTTTGCACCTGCAGTTTCATTTCTTATTGGTCTTAATCCTGTCTCTGGTGTTTCCTTATGGCAAATTGATGGTAGTGTTTCCTCAGCTCCTGTTTTTATAATTTTTTTTCTACTTTGGAGGGGGGTGGGGGTGAGGTATTGTTTATTTGTTTTTCATTGTTTCACTGTGTGAAGCACTTTGTGTTACATGTATTTATATGAAAGGTGCTATATAAATAAAGTCTGATTGATTGATTGAATGATTAAACTAATTTAAATTAAGGTTGTCTGATCTACTGCCCACCCACTAAGCCATCCTGCCAAAACTCCATGCCACCCCTTGTAAAAATGTCAAGTTCCACCACTGACTGGACTAGGAAAGTGAAATACACACTGTGCCATAGGGGCAATCTGAATTAAAAGTCATCAGGACATTAAAGAGAAGCATAAACAGTATTCTTTACTGAAGAGACTGATGTTTCACCTTGCTGTGTCTTCCTCAGAGCACTGAGCTCAATCTTTAAGTGTTGTATCATATCTTGGCCTCTGTATTGTTATGCATATTGCATTACATGGTTGTTGACAATATCCAGTGATTCACTGGGCTAAGCCCCTGATGTCTTCAGAGCCTCGCAACGCCCCTGCAATACATCAACCGGGCAAAAAAACGTTTGATGTTTTTTGTTTTTTTTTCTATGCGCCCATTATACAGATAACCGACGAACGTATGTAACTCAAGTAACGACATAATTGTTTGTTTAGCAACTGTAATGGGATTACTGAATTTAAGAGCTGTAACGCGTTACGGCACTGCGTTACAGAGAAATGTAAGTACACTTCAGTGAAAGCTCAAATAATTGTATCTCAAATAATTGCAAATTATTATCTTTTTTTTTTTTTTTTTTTTTACAAAACGGGTGCGTAGCCTTGATATCATTGAGCTAGGCCAGAAGAGAAAACAAATAAAGCCACTGCATCCTTAGGAAACGTCTGATCCTTGGACTGCCGCAGCTGCCCTGCAGGGCGGTATTGTTTTGAATGCATGAAATTCAGAGCTGAGACACAAACTCCGTCCTCCCCGATTATCTCGTTGTATAAAACAGGCGCACCGTGCGTAGTTAACGCCACCGCTGATTGGCTGACACGCCTTCACGTGCGGAGAGATTTGTCAGTCAGCTGAAGCTCGAGACAGAGACAATGTAACTACCGTTTAAAAAGACAGTCTGTTATTGTTGCCGTTTCTCGGATGTTTTGGAGCTGACATTTTTTGCGGCTGCTTTTATAATCGTTTTAGTTATTAATAACATATCTTAAGATTTGTTTTCTTACAGGTTAGGCAGCAGGAGTGTAGTGCTCTTATTGTACTGTGTGTAATGATAGGTAAGTTAGCTAACATTAGCTGCTGATATCTTGGTTGCTTACCAAAGTAGCAAGCTAGTTCTCTGTCGTTACTAAATTGAAATTAAACAGTCAGACTGTAGAAAGAAGTCAGAAATAATTTCTCGTTAGGCTAATAAATTCGCTGGATATTATTCGCAGCTGGATGCATATGTAGTAAGGCAACGTAAACTAGGTAACGTCTTGGTTAGCCGTTTTCTGCTAGCCCAGTTGATTAGCAACTGTCGCTAAGCTACTGTTCCACCTGTTCGTCTCCAAGGTGACGATAGTTGTGGCTCCATCCATCCATCACCCCGGGCGTCTCTCTGCTTTCTGGGCGACTTTCAGCTCGCGTCGCCGGTTCCAACAAGTGCAGCCTCTGTTTGGTGGAGCACCGTGTTGTGGATGACTAAGCGTACAAGGCTGCGTGTGTGTGGCCGGGCGGCCCGATGCTAAGATCGGGGAGACATAGCAGTGTGGGTCGGTGAGGAGATGTCAGAGCGGGGATGCCTCTCCTTCGAAACAGTGCTGTAGTCGCGGGTATACACAAGTGTACGCAGTATACCCACCTCTCTCACTGGGCATATAGACTGGCGTACCCACATTTCAGCCCTAGTAGCAGTGACACATATATGGATGGTGGGGTCGCAGTATGCCCACCTCCTCATCTACCACTACACCACTGGCTGGAGGAAGTAGCAGTGACAGAGGAGCAGGGGGGCCCATGTCTACCACATCCCCCTCCTCCTCCTCCTCTCCCATCAGCTCTTCTTTCCGTTTTGTCCCAGCTTTTTGTCTGGGCGTGGTGGCAGCAGTAGTGTTTCAGCTGGCCTGGGGAGGCCTGACTCTCACATCCTTTTTCTTGAAGCTGTTCATCTATGTGTCTTTTGCTCTGCTGTGTTTCCTGGCTGGGTGCTTTGTTCTGCTGGTCAGGAAGAGTCCTCCCAAAGTCAGCTGCTTTGGCACGAACAGGAGGAACTCAGCTGCGCTCTTGGAGTTCTTCAACAAGCTCATGGTAAGACACTTAAAACTCATCATCTAAACCTGGGTCAGCAACAGCGATGAGACTGAACTTTGTGCTGTGTAACAAACTTGTGAGGAATCACATGGGTGCATAAAAGAGGTGTAGTAGTGTGCTAGGGACCACTCCTCAATGGGAACGTCTTGGTTCAGGTATCATTGGCAAACATCTCCTGTGGAAGACTCCTTGAGAAAGATACAATCTCCACCTGCTACTGTGCTGTTAATCATGACCTCTGACCTCCTTGTGAAAATGGGGCAAGGAAAAAGAGTTAACCCTTGGTATTAGTATTAAAAGATTAATTAAGAGATTGTAAGAGTAAGCAATCAGGAGGCAGTCAGCAACATCAAAGTAATGGTAGATACAGTTAACCCACATTTACCCCTCTGTAAGATGATCACTGTGAGATTACCCTTCGTTTCAACAGATGGGAGCACTGGTAACATTACAGTCTAAACTCAGAAAAATAGAGGAAAAGGTTGGCAAATGTGCCAAATGTTGCTGTTCAAAACAGACAGATGGATGTCTGTGTGATACCATTCTTTCTGGCATCCTCCACTACCTTTTCTCCTCTGCGGCTCTCCTCTCCCATACCACTCTTCTCCTTTAATTATCCTTTCTCCTTGTCTTGTCCTCCCACTTCCCTCCATTTTGCTGTCCTCTTCCCCGCCTCCCCACTTTCACTCTCATCCTCTCCCCTTACCCTTAGCTCTTTTCTATTATAGATGAGGTGGAGTCATGCTGCTGGATTTAGACACACTTTACCACATACATACACACATAGTGTAGATTATTCAACAATGTCATTTTGATTGGCTGGTGACTTATTTTAACATGGAGCCAGAGCCCAATGAACCCTTTCCAGAACAGTTTGCTTGTTGTTCTGCACTGATGGTTTATTGATGTTGACACTGGAAGATTATTGTCATGGATGTTTGTCTGATTTAGGTGTTGTGAACTGTAATAAATCTGGATTGCCATTTTTTGACAGGATTTCAGGCTTCTATACACACAACTCCCAATTCATTTCAAGTGAAGGGCTGGTTGATACGGACAAAATCAAATATCACAATATTTTTGACTGAAAACCTCTATTGATGTTGTGACAATATTATAGGGATGGGTATTGTTGCTTTCACAAAACATTTGATGAGATCAGTCATTAGTAATGTGGATATGATGACCAAACAGGTAGAGGCAAATAACAGAGCACCAAGAACGGTCTAATAAGTCAGTGCCATAGTGAAGTGTGTTGTTTTCCTTTGTTTGCCCACTCTTGCTTTTGTTCAGTCATTGAAGTAAAGTAACTGAACTCATGCTGTTATTGTGTTGTAGGCTCGTTTTTTAGTGCCAATACCAGAGTCGAGCCAGAGCA